>NW_027142539.1:479303-556494 GCF_026170545.1 Melanerpes formicivorus
AGGGGAGGTTTGGGTTGGACATCAGGAGGGAAGTTCTGCACAGTGAGGGTGAGGAGACACCGGCACAGGCTGCCCAGGGAGGTGGTGGAGGCTCCATCCCCAGAGACAATTCAAGGTCAAACTCAGTGGGGCCCTGAGCAACCTGCTCTAGTTGGAGGTGTCCCTGCTGCCTGCAGGGGGGTTGGACAAGATGCCCTTGGAGGCTCCCTTCCAACCCAATGCCTTCTATGAGTCTGTGAGCCTGGATTGGGCCAAGGCCACTTCACTCTTCTGTATTTTGTTGTCTTCATCCCCTGAGCAGCAACTGCAAACCAGTGAGCTGTTGGAGTGTCAGGGCTGATCACTTGCAAGCACCTGGAGAGTCTAAGCACCCTTGATTCCAACAGCCTCCAGGCTTTTGAAGCCCCTGGAGAATTTCAAACCTCTCACTGTGCTCTGCAGGCCCACAGTGTGCTGTGCTCAGGGGCTGGTGGTGGCTGCAGGGTGGAGGATGCTGGCACCTGGTGATCCTGAGGAGGGAAATTAACACACTGGGCGAAGGAAATGTCTGGTGAAAAGGGTTTCACCACTCCCTGGGGGAAGTGCAGGCACTCAGGGGAGGCTCAGCCTGGCAGTTGTCACTGCAATCATTAAATGGAGCAGCAGAAGTTGGCATGGACACGGCTCCGGGTCAGTGGAGCGAAGCTCCCAGCACAGCACTCAAATAATGAGCAGAGCTGGGCAATTGTCATGAAGAATCAGACTCACTGCAATGAGCCCTTCCCTCTAAAGGTTTGGGAGGGCAAAGCTGCTTCAGGAGGCCAAGGGAAAGCTGATACCAAAGCGTGAACTGGGATTGACACCACAGCCTGTGGCCGATCTGGGTTGGGATGGGCACAGTGGTCTGGGGGGCACCAGCCCGTGGGCTGCCTGAGCCTCTGCCCAGAGTGATCTGGGCTGGCAGCAAGAGAGCCAGGAGGCTCCTGGAGCAAACTGCAAACAGGCAGAGGGCCCAAATATTAATGCCAGAAAGTAGAATCATAGACTCATGGATCACAGCGAGGTAGGGGTTGGAAGGGACCTCTGGGGATGAGTGAGCCCAAACCCCCCTGCCAGAGCAGCACCACCCAGGGCAGGTCACACAGGAACACATCCAGATGGGGCTTGGAAGTCTCCAGAGAAGGAGACTCCACAGCCTCTCTGGGCAGCCTGCTGCAGGGCTGCAGCACCCTCAAACCAAAGAGGTTTTTCGTCATGGTGAGGTGGAACTTCCTGGGTTCCAGTTTGTGTCCACTGCTCCTCATCCTATCACAGCCCCACTGCACACAGCCTGGCCCCTGCTTCTTGCCACCCACCCCTCAGATATTGAAGGAGAGTAATAAGATCTCCTCTCAGCCTTCTCTTCAGGCTAAGCAACCCCAGCTCCCTCAGCCTCTCCTCACAGGGCTGTGCTCCAGACCCCTCCCCAGCTTTGTTGCCCTTCCCTGGACACCTTCCAGCATCTCAACATCTTTCCTATCCTGAGGAGCCCAGAATTGGACACAGGACTCAAGATTTGGCCTAACCAGTCCTGTGTATAGGGAGAGAATGACCTCCCTGCTCCTGCTGGCCACACTGTTCCTGATGCAGGCCAGGATGCCACCTGGGCACCCTGCTGGCTCATGTTCAGCCTACAGTCAACCACTATCCCCAGGTCCCTTTCTGCCTGGCTGCTCTCCAACCACTCTGCCCCCAGCCTGTAGCCCTGCCTGGGGTTGTTGTGGCCAATGTGCAGAACCTGGCTGGTCACACTGGCCCTTGGGTGTGTGCTGCTGCCTGGTGGTGCTCCTCTCCAGGAGGAGGAGGAGGATTTAAGTTCAATCTCTGCAAGTCCCAACTCCAAAGCCAGGCTGCTGCTTTTCCCCCTGGTGGCAAAGCCCAGCTGGAGGTGCTGGTGGGAGGCAGGCAGAAAGCAGCAGGTTTTTGGAGAAACCAGAGGCCAGGTTACCTTTCTTTCCTTTTTTTTTTCCCCTCAAATTGAATAAACAGCAGCTGCAATCTGTTAGTCCTTTGTGAAGAGCCAGGCAGATCTGTGTGAGGGAATAAAGGCCCGTTGAAGTGCTCTTGTTCTCTGCTCAAGAGCCACCACCACTTCAGAAGCACTTGATAGCACTTTGCTTCCCCAGCTCATAAGCAGGGGCAAAGCCCAGTGCAGAGCAAATCAGCTGAGCCTGCTCCTAACAACCAAGCACGGAGGTAAACCTGGGCTGCAGAGCTCCAGGGCCATGAGGATGAGCAGAGGGCTGGAGCTCCTCACCTGTGAGGACAGACTGAGGGAGTTGGGGTTGTGCAGTCTGGAGAAGAGACCAAGGAGACCTAATTGTGGCCTTCAAGGTCCTGCAGCTGGCTCAGGGCAATCCCAGGCACTGCTATAGGCTGGGCAGGGACTGGATGGAGAGCAGCCCTGAAGGAAAGGACTTGGGGGTGCTGGGGGAGGAGAAGCTGAGCAGGAGCCAGCAGTGAGCACTTGCAGCCCAGAGAGCCAAGCAGAGCCTGGGCTGCAGCAAGAGAAGTGTGGCCAGCAGGGCCAGGGAGGGGATTCTGCCCCTCTGCTCCACTCTGCTGAGACCACAGCTGCAGCTCTGGGGCCAGTTCTGGAGCCTCTGTGCCAGGAAGGTTCTGGAGGTGCTGGAAGGCGTCCAGAGAAGGGCCAGGAGGATGAGCAGAGGGCTGGAGCTGCTCTGCTGTGAGGACAGACTGAGAGAGTTGGGGCTGTGCAGGCTGGAGAAGAGAAAGCTCTGAGGAGACCTAATTGTGGCCTTCCAGGGTCTGCAGGGGGCTCCAAGAAAGCTGGGGAGGGACTTTTGAGGGTGTCAGGGAGTGATAGGACTGGGGGGCATGGAACAAAAATAGAAGTGGGTAGATTCAGATTGGATGTTAGGAAGAAGTTGTTCCCCATGAGGGTGGTGGGAGCCTGGCACAGGTTGCCCAGGGAGGTGGTGGAAGCCTCCTGCCTGGAGGTGTTTGCAGCCAGGCTGGATGTGGCTGTGAGCAACCTGCTGCAGTGTGAGGTGTCCCTGCCCATGGCAGGGGGGTTGGGACTGGCTGAGCCTTGAGGTCCCTTCCAGCTCTGTCAATTCTATGAGTCTATGAAGTGTTTCCATGCAGTGTGGTGTTGGCCATCCTCTCCTCCCTGTGGACATGCTGGGGACAGAGCTGGGCTGTAGGATAATTCTATGATCCTAAGGCAGAGATGATCACAGCCTGAAGGTGAAGAGTCATTGAATTGTTTTGGGTTGGAAAAGGCCTCTAAGATCCTCCAGTCCAACCATCAACCCAACCCCACCATGGCCACTAAACCACATCCCCAGGAGCCATGGCCACACCTTTCTTGAACTCCTCCAGGGGTGGGGACTCCACCACCTCCCTGCACACCCATGATCTGTGGAACTTGGTCAGATGGTGAGACCTGGTGCTAAGTGTTATTTGTGCCTCCTGCTCATTCACACACCTTGAGGGAAGTGCTGCCCACTGGCCATGGCCAGCAGTGGCCCTGGGTAGGGCAAAGTGCTGCAGGAAGCCCTGGGGATGTGCAGCATTGAGGAACAAAGTGTGCTGGAGGAGTCATAGATTCATACAATGGTTTGGGTTGGAAGGGAGCTTAAAGATCATCCAGTTCCAACCCCCTGCCATAGGCAGAGACACCTTCCTCTAGCCCAGGTTGCTCAAGGCCCCATCCAACCTGGCTTTGAACACTTCCAGGGAGGGGGCACCCACAGCTTCCCTGGGCAACCTGTGCCAGTATCTCCCCACCAGAAAGCTTCACAGAGGACAGATTGTGCTCTGGGAGTGTGTGGCACATCGACTAAACAGGATGGAAGTGAACCAGCAAATGCTTCCACAAGCACATCTCTGGTGTTCTCCCCAGTCCAGCCATGGCAAGGAGCCAGGGAAGTGTTCAGTGTTCCCATTGCAACCCTTGTGGGGCAGGAGCTGCTCCCGGGCTCCCACCCTGATCTCCCTCCGCTGTGGCCACTAGATGAGACACAGTGACTTTGGCTGAGACACAGTGACTTTGGCTGAGACAGCGAAGCTCCCTGCAGCTTTTCTCCCTGCAGCTTTGTGACCTGCTGAAGCGTCCCAGAGCGTGGAGATCGTGGCTGTGAGCATCACCCCAGCCCCTGACACACAGTCCCCAGTGCTGTGAGGTGGTAGAGCTTGACACGGGGCCATGAGCACCCCCAGTCTGCCCTGGTTGATGCTAGCAGACCGGTGCCAGGTGCCCACGGGGCTACTTTATAACTAAAATCCTCCTTCCTACACCAATCAGTGCCCCTGTGGCAGGCCAGGGCCCCGTACCCCAGTGTCTGTGTGGTCATTTGATGGCGCTCTGCGGGCACCTGCCGTCGTGCAGCCCTTGAGAACAACGGCCTGGCCCGGCACCGCTGCGGCCTCTCCTCCCGCTCCACGCCGGTTCCCGGGGGTGCCGTTAACCACTAGCCCTGCACAAGCCCCCCTCCTCCCCCCCACCCCTCCCCCCCGCTCCTCGGCCAGAAGACTCTCCGGGAGGTGACAGCGGCGGCTCGAGGCCCGGAGCACGCCCGGTAAGCGGCGGCTGGCGGGAGGAGGGGCGCCAGGGTAAGGCACCAACCGCCCAGCCGCCGCCCCGGCTCCGTCCCTCGCCCCCCCCCCCCTCCGGGACCCCGCCGCCGGCGCCCCCCGCCCCTTGGCCCCGCCTCCTGACCCCGCCCCGCCCCCGCCCTCGCCGCGCCGCAGCCAATGAGCGGCCGCCGCCGCATCCGGGGCTCGCGCCGCCCCGCCGCTCGCGCTCGGCCATGGCGGAGGTGAGTGCAGCCCCGAAGGGGTCGCGCCGGGCCGGGCCCCGGCTCTGCCGCCCCCGCTGCTGGGGTGGTAGCCCCAGGGGCCTCCCGAGCCTCGGCTGCCCGGGACCGCCTGCCGCCGGCGTCCCGCGGCCGCGGCGCGGATGGGCCGCCGGAGCTGGGCCCGCCGGGGCGGGGGGCACTCGGCCCGAGGGGCGGTGGGGCCCCGGGCGGTAGCGGGCCGCAGGGCGGGAGCGGCCCGGGGACGGCTGCGGGGTGAGGCGCCTGGGCGGGACGTTGCGGGCGAGCTGGGGCAGGCGGCGGGGCATAGCCGAGCCCCGGGAGCGGCACCGGCTCTGCCGTCCCGCCAGCACCGGAGGAGGCAGCAGCGGGGCCCATGGCGGAGGGCCCGCGGCCGGACCTGCGGGAGGGGGGGCCCCGGGAGGAGCGCTTAAAAGTGCTTTGAGCCGGAGAGCCCGCCAGGGCTCCGGGGTTGGGCTGGGCTGAGCGGCGCCGGGGGTCGTTGGCCGGAGCAGCGGGGCCGGGCGAACGGGAGCCCGGCGAACGGGAGCCCCCCGGGGCCTTGGTGCTGCAGGGGCCGATGGCGCCGGGGGCGGGTCGGGGGAGAGCCGGGGTCAGAGGGTGCAGAGCCGTTGGAAAGGAGCTCGCAGGGGCTGGAGGTAAAGAGACAGGGCCTGGGCAGCAGGAGAGCACCGAGGTCGGGAGCTGGCAGAGGGCTGGGGAGGGTGGCGGGAGAGGCTTGTTGGGGGGAGGGGGATGGGGGGAGGATTGCCCAGCCCGGTGGCCCTTTGTGCTCTGGGGCTGGGTGAGGACAGCCCTGTCTCCTGTCCCATCGTGGTGCCTTGGTGCATCGTGCAGAGACGCTGCTGCCGTCTCCGCCAGGCTCATGGTCGGTGATACCATCCCCTGTGGGGGCTTCCCGTGTCCTTGAAATATCCCCTCCCTGATGTAAGGGTTGTGGCACAGCCGTGCTTCATGTCCATCATGAGGTCCTTGTGGTGACCACAACGTGGCAAGAAGACAGCAGGAAGGCATCGAGGCAGCTGCCTGCTCTGTTGGTGGATCTCAGAACACCTCTTGCTGAGGCAGCCTCTGTGTGGTGCCTTCTTGGGGTGCTTCAGCATTTCAGTGAGGAAGATGCTGCCTGACCCATCCCAGAAGAGTTTGCTCTTAGCTGCCCACCTTGGTGGAGCACCAAGTGTGCTGGTTTCACCCTGGCTCATTGGTGGGATGCCATGCAGCCCTGGCAGGCAGCACCACAGGTCTCTGTCTTGGGGAGGTCCAGGAGCTGTCACTGCCTCACAGAGGAGGTTTGAACTGTGCAGTGTCTTCCCTGTGACGTGGCAAGGGCTTGCTATTGGGGTGCTGGCTTCCCTGAGCAGTGTGGGAGCTGACCCCTTGTGTCCTCTCCTCTCTCCATTGTTTGCTCTTTCAGGTCCACAGGTTGCAGGACAAAGCCATTTCTGTCCCTTCCACTTCCCTCTGGCTACAGGGTCGGGGGGGGGGGCTTGTAGAAAGCAGCCCAAGCATCTCAGGTGGTATGGACAAGGCAGAGGAGCCAAGAACAATTCTCCCACTGAGGCTGAAATACATCATGGAGTAGCTCAGGAAGCCACATTAGTTACTGAAGTGGTAAAGGGAAAGCCTCTGCCTTTTCCCCCCCTCACTTTCTTGCAGAAGCACTTTCAGTCTGAAAGATTTTCCTCCAGCAGCTCTCTCAGCCTTGCTCTGGGAATGGCTGGGTCAGTGTCTAAAGCTCAGGCTCTGTGCTGTCTAATCTGTGGCTGCTGCTGCTTCTTGTTGCTCCACACCTGGAGTGCAGAGTTAAGGAGGGGATGCAGGAGTCCCCCAGAAACACAAACAAATGGTCAACCTCTCTGTAACTTTGGGGGGGAAGGGGGGAAACTGCCTGAGAAGCAGAGGGGTGGTGGTAGGAAGGCAACTGCTGGGAAGTGTGAAAAGAGATGGAAAGGGTTTGAGCTCCTTTTCTTCCCCCCACTGTGTTTAGGAGCCACTTCATGGAATGGTTTGGGTTGGGAGGGACCTCCAAAGGTCATCCAGACCAGTAAGCAGAGGCCTCCTCAGCTAGGTCAGGCTGCCCAGAGCCCTGTTGAGCCTCACCTTGAATATCTCCAGGGATGGTGCCCTCAACCACCTCCCTGGGCAGCCTGTCCCACTGCCCCCGTGGCAGTGCATCACACTCTCCAGGCAGATGGAGTTCCCCACTGTGAGCTTTCATGGTGACCAGAGCTGTCACCAGCAGCAGGAGCACCTGCACCTCCTCCAGGAGCCTGGGTCTGGTGGCACTTGGTAGTGCCTCAGGTGCCTTTGGGTGGTGTTCTCTGCTCCCTCTGTGATGTTTGAAGTGTCAGGCTGCAGCCACCTCACCTCCCAACGATGTCACCCCTCATCCTGTGGCCCTGGCCAGCAGTGGGAGCAGGAATCTTCTCTCTGCCATTCCCAGAGCTGCCTTTCTCCCCTGCCCCTTGGGCTCTCCTTTGGGTGGACTTCTGGCTTTGTAAATGATCTGAGGGATGAGTGAAGGTGTGGATTGGCTTTGTCTCTCAGGTGCTGCTGCTTTCCTCAGCCCAGACACCTCAGTGCTGGTTAGTGGGTGGTGACTCCAGCCCACAGCAGGTCCCTCTTGCCCTGGTGCTGGATTATTGCTTGGGGGACATCAATTCAGGGTTGGTTGCTGAGTTGCCACCCTGTCCTGCTGGCTGTTAGTCTTCCTTGCAGCACCTGATCATTAAAAGGAGGCCTCCTCACTCCTGAAGTATTCTTGACATCCCTTCAAGCCAGCCCATCCACTCCTCTGACAGCTCCAGGCTTTGTTTTCAAAGCCTGCAGCTCCTTATTGATCCCCCCTGTGAAGGAGGCACGATTGATCTCCAGATCATTGCCTTGGGTTGAAGAGTTCTGCAGATCACTCAGGCCTAGGAGGCAGGAGTCTGGTCCACAGCCTCAGCCTTGCCATGGAACTGGGGCTGTTGGCTTGAAAGGGTTTATCCAAGAGGGTTTTGTGCTTGGTCAGGTTCCAGCAGAGCCCCACAGAGGGGCACTGACACCTTCCTGAGTGGTGAAACCATTTCTTCCTCAAAATGGAGGCTGGCCAAAGCCTTGCCATCCCCTTCTCCTTTCTTTATCCCATAAACTCCTCCTCCCTTTTCAGTGCTCACACTCTCCAGGCCCTGTCTGCAGGCAGAGTGGTCTCCAGTGGGCTTCTCTTGCTGCTGCTGCTCCCACCCTTGGGGGTGGTGCATTGGCTCAGTCTGTGCTCTGCTTGGCCCAGAGGCATCCTCTTGTCCCTGGTGGAGGAAGGAGCAGGAATTTCCAGGGCTGCTTCACAGATCCTTTTCCCTCCCTCTTTCAGCCTTCCTTTCCTGTGGCAGTGTCTGCTAGAGGAGTAATTATGCCTAGGAAACAGCTGCCTCTGGTCCTTGTGGGGTTTGCCACCTGTGAGGGCACACCTGAGGGCACTGATTTGGAAGCCAGACTCTGGGGGGGGGGGGGGCTTGTTTTTGGGTGCCTGCTTGGTGCTGGGCTTCAGGGGTGAGTTCTGCTGTGAAGCTGGACTGTGCTTTCTTTCAGGAAGTTCAAGAGCCTCTTAGTGGAGCACTGTAGGTGGCCCAGCTCCCACTGACTCAGTGAGGAGCAATGGTGCAAGGGCTGAGCTTGGTAATGGCTGAGGATCATCTAAGGATGTCACTGGTGGCTGGGGGACTGACCCTGTGGTTTCCTTCTGCAGTTGGATGCTCTCAGCCCCCCAGAGGCATCAGTTAATTACCTGCTTGCTCCCTGCCCAGGCTGAACTTGATGAGCAGCATTTCCATGCACAGCAGCTCCAGGAGCAGCAGATGTTCTGGGTTGCTTTCCAGGCCTCAGCTCCTGCTGCTGCTGCTGAACTTCTGACCCGGCTCTGAGTGCCCCAATGCAGGTGCCTGTTCCTGGTGTCTTACCTCTCCCACCTCACCTGTGCCACTCACAGTCCTGCCCAGGCTCCTTCACTGCCTGCTGAGCTCTGGATTTCTTTGCTTAGCCCTCTGATCCCTCTGGATGTGGTGAGGCTCTGGGGAGAGGCCTCTGGAGGCAGGGATCAGCTCCCGGGGTGTGTGCAGAGGAATGGCTTAGGGTCAGTGGCCTCCTCAAGTGCCAGCCCTGAAGTTCTGAGGTCTGAAACTGGTCAGAGGATAAAATGATGAGTGGAGTGCTGAAGGTAACAGAGGTGAAGTGGAAACACCAGCCTGTGCAGGGAGAGGCTGAGGGGAAAGTGGTGGATCTGGAGGGAGCTGTTGGTACACCTGAGCAGAGCTCTCTTTGCCCAGCAGTTCCTAACGCTGCCCTGGGTGGGTTTCCTTAACTTTTGGCTTTGGAAATGTAAGTTGATTGCAGTTGCTGGTGGGGTTGAGAGGCTGGAGGTGTGTCAGGCTTTTGAGGGGAGCTTTCCCAGCCCTGTGTTTCTCTTTCCCTCCAGGCCTCGGTCGGCCGACAGAGTCCGAGGGTGGTGCCGTACCCAGCCCGCAGCCTATGTCCTGGAGAGCCTGGCCTTCAGAGTGCAGCAGGTAGCCCCAGCCCCTCTGTCTGTCTGTCTGTCTGCCTGCAGAGCTGATTTCCAGAGGAAACCAGGCTCCTGTGATCAGCCTGCCTCTTCCCTTCTCCTCCCAGCATCTCCTGAACCTCTTGGTTCATTCCCACACGGTCCAGCACAGGAGGAGAGTCTCAGAGATAGTGAAGCTCCTGCAAGTGTCCACTTCATAGAACCTTTGAATTGTTGGGGTTGGAAAAGCTCTCTTAAGATCCTTGAATCCAACTGTCAAGCTAAGACCACCATGGCCATTAAGCCATGCCCCCAAGTGCCATGTGCACCCCTCCAGAGATGGTGACTCCACCACCTCCCTGGGCAGCCTGTTCCAGTGCCCCTCCCTGCAATCAGGGGCAATTACCCAAAGTGCCTGGAGGGAAGGAAGAGCTGCAGCCTGTGTTCAGATGTTCTGGCACTAGTGAATGCTCTCAGGAGAGCCACAGAAATGTTCAGGGACCCCTCAAGCTCAGCTTGCAGTCACCTGTGGGGCTCAAATGTGATGAGAACCAGGCTCTGCCGATCAGCTCTCCCAAAGCGACTTCTTCGGTGGTGTTCCCCGGCCCCTGTCGCTCCTTCCTACCTTACCTCTGCCTCCTCCTGGCTGCAGGGAGTTATCCCAAGCTTTGTGGCATCTAAGATTTGGGCCAGGGTGGTGCTTAGGCTGCCAACTCCCTCTGCTCCCTGCAGTTGTGTCAATGGGCTCAGCTGATCATCGACTGAACCTCGCCGAGATCCTCTCCCAGAACTATGGCGTGCGGGAAGAGAGGGAAGAGGAGGAGGATGCTCAGGAGAAGCAGAAGTCTTTAGAAGAGCTGGAGAAGAGTTTCAGTGCTTCTCAGGTAAAGGCAACAAGGGGAGGGGAAGGGAAATGACCTCCTGGTTTGGGGGTTTTGGTTTGTTTGCTGTTTCTAGTGCTGGTACCAAAGGCTTTTGTGAGAGACTCTCTTTGGGTCGACCTAGCAACGAGTCTTAGGTTTGTGCTTGGATAGGGAGGAGCAGGTCTGGCAGTGGGTGAGAGGAGTAAAGGTTGCAGTCTTCCTCTGCCAAGGTGGTCTTGGCTTCCCCTTGCTGAGGAGCCATCAACTGAGCTCATTGCTTGCCTCACAGTGGAGGAGCCACAGAGATGAGATGGTGGCAGCCACCCGCGGGGGGGCCCACGGAGACCTCAGGCACAGAGTGTGGCCTTGCTGGCAGAGGCTGGCCCCTCAGGTCAGGCACAAGACTCAGGATTTCCTCCTTCCCTTCCTCTCTGTAAATACAGTTGTGCTGCCTGGCATCTCTTCACCAGTGGCAAAATAAACAGATTCCAAAATGTCCTTGGCTCTGCTGCCCTGTGCTGAAAGCTCCTGGCCCCTCACCCCTGGGAAGCACAGGCTGGCTGGGGGGTGCTGGATGGTGCTGATGCTCCTTCAGTTTACTCAGCAGCATCCAAGACACATCAGAGCCTCCAGAAGAGCAGAGCTGCCTTGGCTGCCTCTGCCCTGGCTCTGTGTCTGCTGCAGCTGCTGCTGTGCTCGGTGGTTGTTCCACTCCTGATGAAGCTTTGTCCTCCTCTTGCTCAGAGCAGTGAAATGCCATTTGAGGAGCTGCTTGCACTGTATGGCTATGAGGCCTCTGACCCCATCTCAGAGCAGGACAGTGAGAGCAATGATATTACTCCAAATCTTCCTGATATGACTCTGGATAAGGTAAGAGCAGCTCTGGGGGCCTGGGGGTGTCCTCTCAGCCTGAGCTGGGGGCTTGCTGGGCTGCCTGCAGTTTGGGGGTGTCTGGTAGCTCTCTTAGAATCAACCAGGTTGGAGAGGACCTCAGAGATCATCTCAAGTCCAACCTAATACCTGACAACTAAACCATGGCTCCAAGTGCCACATCCAAGGCTCCTTTGAACACCTCCAGGGACCCTCTTCAGGTGGGGTTTGACTAGTGCCAGGGAGAGAAAGGGATGCCTGCTCCTGGCATCCCAGTGAGGGAGCACCAGGTGCAAGGAATGTTTAGAGGAGACTGGAGAAAGAGATTGGAGCAGTAGGTTTAGGACAAACTTCTCCACAGTGAGGGTGAAGTGAAATGCTGGCAAAGGTTACCCAGAGGTGTGGTGAGGGCCCCATCCCTGAAGATGTTCAAGGTCAGACTTGATGGGGAGAGCCTGAGCAACCTGATGTGGTTGGAGATGTCCCTGATGGCTGCAAGGAGGTTGGACAGGATGCCCCCTGGAGGGTCCCTTCCAGCCCGAGGCGTTCTGTGAGCCCCTGAAAGGATCACTGGTCTCAAAAGAGAACTCTCCCTGGACCCTGGGTTGCAAAGTCACTGCATGTAGCTGTGGATCTGTGGAGAATCAGGGAAGGTTTGGCTCTCCCTGGGGGAAGCTGCTCTGGCTGAAGTCTGGAGGAAGCTTTTCCTCATCCCTTCCAGGACCTTGGAGGTATTTGCTGCGAGTGGAGCGCTCAAGAAAGAGAGCCACTTGCTTGGCCTCTCTCTGGCTTCCAGAGGGAGCCACTCTGGACACTTCCAGAAGTGCATCTAGGGAATAAAATCTGGGGGAGGTGGGAGAGAGAGGGAAGGGGAGAGAGAGAGAGGGAGGGAGGGAGGGGGAGAATCTCTTGGGCCAAGCTGCGGGAGGGTGAGGAGCGTGGAGGGCGACCACGCTTGGCCAGAAACCCTTTGCTCTAGGCCTCACCCCACCTCCTTTCTGCTTCTCTTTAGATTTTAAACCACTTTTTTTCCCACTTTCTTGTTGTTGTTAAAAGGAACAAATAGCGAAGGATTTGCTTTCAGGGGAAGAAGAGGAGGAGACCCAGTCCTCAGCTGACGATCTGACTCCGTCCGTCACCTCCCACGACGCCTCCGACCTCTTCCCCAACCAGCATGGCTGTATGTGTCCCCTGCTTCCTGCCTGCTTCCTTCTGGCCAGCAAGCCCCTGGCCAAGCTGTCAGCCCCTGGCTTGCACAGCAGCACTCTAGGCTGGGTTAGGAACTGGCTGGAGGGCCGAGCCCAGGGAGTGGTGGTGAATGGTGCCGCAGGCAGCTGGCAGCCGGGCGCCGGTGGTGTCCCCCAGGGATCAGTGCTGGGCCCCAGCCTGATCAATATCTTTACTGATGATCTGGATGAGGGCATTGAGCCCATCATCAGTGAGTTTCCAAATGACACCAAGCTGGGGGCAGGAGTTGATCTGTTAGAGGGTAGGAGAGCTCTGCAGAGGGACCTCAACAGGCTGGGCAGATGGGCAGAGGCCAAGGGCAGGAGATTGAACACAGCCAAGTGCCAGGGGCTGCACTTTGGCCACAGCAACCCCAGGCAGGGCTACAGGCTGGGGGCAGAGTGGCTGAGAGCAGCCAGGCAGAAAGGGACCTGGGGGCAGTGGTTGACTGTAAGCTGAATATGAGCCAGCAGTGTGCCCAGGTGGCCAAGAAGGCCAAGGGCATCCTGGCCTGCAGCAGGAGCAGTGTGGCCAGCAGGAGCAGGGAGCTCATCCTGCCCTGTGCTCAGCACTGCTGAGGCCACAGCTTGAGTCCTGTGTCCAGTTCTGGGCTCCTCAGGTCAGGAAAGATGTTGAGCTGCTGGAAGGTGTCCAGAGAAGGGCAGCAAAGCTGGGGAGGGGTCTGGAGCACAGGGCTGGGAGGAGAGGCTGAGGGAGCTGGGGTTGCTTAGCCTGGAGCAGAGGAGGCTCAGGGGAGGCCTCATTGCTCTCTCCAACTCCCTGAAGGGAGGCTGTAGCGAGGTGGGGGTTGGTCTCTTCTGCCAGGCACCCAGCACCAGAACAAGAGGACACAGTCTCAAGCTGTGCCAGGGGAGGTTCAGGCTGGATGGTAGGAAGAAATCCTTTGTAGTGGGTGATTGGCCCTTGGAATGTGCTGCCCAGGGAGAGAGAGAGAGGGGCACCAACACTTCCTAACTACAGATCTTTGCCTTTCCCCACAAAGCAAACAACTTCCTTGCTGATGAAGACAAAGAGCCCTGCTCATCTCCATGTGCTTCCTCCATGGCTGAGGATTCAGAGGAGGATTCCATCCCCTCCAACGACTGTAAGAAGGTAAAGGACCTGGGGGTGCTGGGGGAGAGAACCAGGAGAGTGCAGCTGAGGCTGAGGAGGGCACAACCCCAAAGCCCTTTGGTATTTCCCCCTCTAGAAAGCTGTCTGCTTGTGATTGATTTCCTCTTCTTTAGCTCAGCACCTTGTGTTCTGGGGGAGGTGTGGGTTACAGGAGGGCTGTTTTAAACCCCAGCTTGAAAGGTGCATCTGAAGTGATCTCCTGCTTCAGACCTGCCCAATGCTGCTGTGCCTTGGCAAATCCAACCTGCAGCCCTGTAAGAGGTGAAATGCTGTGCAGTATTCCCAGCAGGATTTAGTGGGGCTGGGGGCTGGGGTGGGAGGGAGCTGCCTCAGGAAGGAGAGGAGCTGGCTTCCAGATCCATCCTGGTGGTGAGGCTTGCAGGGGAGAGCTGCTGCATTTCTTTTATTCTCCTGCCTTAGCTCTCTGCCATAGATCTGCAGCATTAAAACTCTGGAAATGCCTGAGGTGTCCCCAAGGGATCATCTGCT
Organism: Melanerpes formicivorus; assembly: GCF_026170545.1. NCBI lineage: Eukaryota > Metazoa > Chordata > Aves > Piciformes > Picidae > Melanerpes > Melanerpes formicivorus. Next base: position 493,223 of record NW_027142539.1, read on the forward strand.
GCACAGTAAATCTTCTTAGTTGCCCTATAAAGTAGTCAGCTTCCCTAGAAGTAAATAGTGGCAGTGGGGGACTGCTGGTGATCCAGAAATGGGCCTCCTGGTGTCACAGCCCCTAAATCACAGAGTCCCTCAGTTGCCTCCACAGAGCATTTGCCATTTCAATTTCCCCTCTCCCTCTGGTGATATTTCAGGAGATCATGGTTGGACCCCAGTACCAAGCTGCTGTTCCCATCCTCCACTTAAGCAGGCATGGTGAGAAAGGTAAGGCTCCCTGCTCTCTGGGTGTCTTGTGCAGGTGTAGGGTGCTGGCCTGGCTGTTGGTGGGGCCCTGGAACCCTAATTCTGCTCCCCAAGCTCTGAGCTTGGCACCTCTCAGTGTTGGCACCAAAGTTCACAGCTAGTCCTGAGCTGGCTTCAAGCTCTCTTCTTGGAACAGGGCTGGGAATGCAGCTGCAGGAGCTCAGGGGCAGCAGGTTGGGAGGAGGGGGTCTCAGCTGTGGGCACAGGGAAGGAAGACCCTCTGCAGATACCCTGACTCATTTTCCTCTCTCCTCTTTGAGCAGCCAGAACTGCTTGCATTCAGTTCTTGGTGCTGGCTGCTTGCACTCAGTTCTTGGTGCTGGCTGCTTGCACTCAGTTCTTGGTGCTGGCTGCTTGCACTCACTTCTTGGTGCTGGCTGCTTGCACTCACTTCTTGGTGCTGGCTGCTTGCACTCACTTCTTGGTGCTGGCTGCTTGCACTCACTTCTTGGTGCTGGCTGCTTGCACTCACTTCTTGGTGCTGGCTGCTTGCACTCACTTCTTGGTGCTGGCTGCTTGCACTCACTTCTTGGTGCTGGCTGCTTGCACTCACTTCTTGGTGCTGGCTGCTTGCACTCACTTCTTGGTGCTGGCTGCTTGCACTCACTTCTTGGTGCTGGCTGCTTGCACTCACTTCTTGGTGCCGGCTGCTTGCACTCACTTCTTGGTGCTGGCTGCTTGCAGTTTGGGAGGATGTCTGCAGAGGAGGCCTTGAATCACAGAATCATAGAGGCAGAGGTGTTGGAAGGGATCTCTGAAGATCATTTGAGTTCAATTCCCCCCTGCCAAAGCAGCATCACCCAGGGCAGGTCAGACAGGAGCACATCCAGATGGGGCTTGGAAGTCTCCAGAGGAGACTCCACAACCTCTCCAGGGCTCCAGCACCATCACACCAATGAAGTTTGGTGTTGAGGTGGAACCTCCTGGCTTCTAATCTGTGTCCCCTGCCCCTTGTCCTGTCACTGAGTGCCCCTGAACAGAGCCTGGCCCCTTCCTGACCCCCACCCTGCAGGTATTTATGGGCAGTAACAGGATCTCCTCTCAGCCTTCTCTTCTCCAGCCTAAACAGCCCCAAGTCTCTCATCCTTTTCTCATCACACAGATGCTCCACTCCCTTCATCATCCTCATAGCCTCCACAGGACTCTTCCCCAGCAGATCCTTGTCCCTCTTGACCTCAGGAGCCCAGAACTGGCCTCAATCCTCCAGCTGTGGTCTCACCAGGGCAGAGCAGAGAAAGAAGGCAGAGCAGAGAGAGTTGAGAGCAAGTTCCAGGCCCTTTCACACTTAGTGCAATACTACAGCAGCTGCCTGAGTGCCTGAAGGAGAGAGCTGCCCCAAAGCCTCCTCAGAAGCCATCTCCTTCCTCCTTTGGTTTGGTTTTTCCTCCATCCTGGCTGACTCTGAGTGAATTCAAGGAGCCCAAAGTTCTCAGCTCTGCAGCTACTATTTCAGGTTTACCCAGCAGACTCCTCAGAGCTTTCCACTGCTGCCTGCTCTCAGCCTTCCCTTTGAAGGCCACAGATTTGGTGCAGCACCTTTTCCATACCCTGGATGCTTGCCTCCAGGGTGGAATGAAGTGAAGCTGACAGCAGGTCCCTCTTGGGATGTGTGGGGGGGGGTGTCTGTTAGACCCTCTCTGTAGTGCCCTTGGCCTGATCTGAGTGATTCTGCAGGGCAGGAGAGTTGGGTCCTCTGCCTGTGGAAAGGAGTTAGGCACAGAGGGTGCTGATGTTCTTATCTGAGCAGGAAAGCTGCAGCATTCCTGGGTGCCTTTTTATCTCCTTGCTTTGCCTCTGTGCTGTTGGTTTACTGAAACATCTCTGCCCTGCCCTGTGTCCTCAGCACTGAGAGCCTTGAAAGCTGGAAGGGGGGGGTGTGGGAATCACTCTGTCTGCTCCTGCTCTTCTCTGTGGGTGGAGCAGCTCCTGGAGGAGCTGTCACAGGGGAGGGACAGCCTTGGTGCTGCTTGGGTTTGTGTCTGGGACCAGGGTTGTAGCTCAAAGCTGCCTTCACCTCCCACTCCTTTTGTTTTACTGTGGGCTGGCAAAGACACCTCAGAACCGAGGGGGGAGGTTAACTGCCAGGATCAAAGCAACAGCCTTGGAGAATGTGGTGGCCAAAGCCTTGTCAGTCAGCCCTTCTGGAGAGAAAGGAAGCAAGCTGAGCTTGTGCTTAGGCCTCTAAAAGAGGTGCAGAGGGGTTGTCTGCCTCCAGATGCAGGAGGGGAGGTGCAGGGGGGGAGGTGCAGGAGGGGAGATGCAGGAGGGGAGATGCAGCACCTTCAGAGAGCAGGGAATTCTTTGGGCTGGAGATCATCCGGTCCAACCAGCCACCCAACCCCACCATGGCCATCCAGAAACGTCCCCAGGTGCCCTGTCCATGTGTTTCTGGACCACCTCCAGGGATGGAGACTCCACCACATCCCTGGGAAGCCTGCTCCAAGCCCTGACTGCTCAGGCGGTTGTCTGGAGGGGACCCAGCAGCGGATCTCCTCCTGCCTGTCTCTCCCGTGCAGACTCTGTCCCCAAAGGGGCAGAATTCTCTGCTGAGCTGATTTCAAGTGCTTTTGTTTGTTCCTTTGTCTGCTAGTCTATGAGAATGAAGATCAGCTGCTTTGGGACCCAAACATCCTCCCTGAGAGGGAGGTGGAAGAGTTCCTGTACCGCGCGGTGAAGCGGCGCTGGGATGAGCTCTCCAGCAGCAGCCTGCCGGAGGGGGAGGTGGTGAAGGACAATGAGCAGGTACGGGGAGGGGGCTTCCCCTGCACCCACAGCTGGTGCTGGTGCAACAGGGCAGTGTTTCCTGCAGAGATCCCCAGTGAGAGGCTCAGCTGAAAGAGAATGAGACCTCACTCCAGTGGTGGTCGTCTTCCCCGTGGTGGGGAAGCGAGGGAGTGCTCCTCAGCTGCAGCCTCAGGAGGCTGGAAAGGGCAAGAGGGGATCTGACCACAGGGCTGTCTGGCTTAGATCCTTGCCCTCTCCTTGCCCTCTCCTTGCCCTCTCCTTGCCCTCTCCTTGCCCTCTCCTTGCCCTCTCCTTGCCCTCTCCTTGCCCTCTCCTTGCCCTCTCCTTGCCCTCTCCTTGCCCTCTCCTTGCCCTCTCCTTGCCCTCTCCTTGCCCTCTCCTTGCCCTCTCCTTGCCCTCTCCTTGCCCTCTCCTTGCCCTCTCCTTGCCCTCTCCTTGCCCTCTCCTTGCCCTCTCCTTGCCCTCTCCTTGCCCTCTCCTTGCCCTCTCCTTGCCCTCTCCTTGCCCTCTCCTTGCCCTCTCCTTGCCCTCTCCTTGCCCTCTCCTTGCCCTCTCCTTGCCCTCTCCTTGCCCTCTCCTTGCCCTCTCCTTGCCCTCTCCTTGCCCTCTCCTTGCCCTCTCCTTGCCCTCTCCTTGCCCTCTCCTTGCCCTCTCCTTGCCCTCTCCTTGCCCTCTCCCTGCCTCTGGAGGCATGATGCAGACTGGGCAAGAGGAGGATGGGGATGGCTTTGACTGTGCTCTCCCAGCATCCCAAACTCTGAGCCAGAGCTTGCAGCGAGAACCTCCTTTTGGATCTCTCCCTGGTCCTTAGTTCCTCTTGGAAGCCAGCAGGAGATGAAACTTTTGGCTGAGCCCCTTCAGAGCAGTTCAGCTTCTCCCTCAGGGGCACTCCTGCAACCTGCAGAGCTGCTGGGAGGGGAGCTCCATCTTGTCAGGCCCCCAGTGCCTTGGCCCAGCGTGCTGAGGGGTGAGGCAGGGGGTAGTGGAGAGTGGCTGCTGGGGAAGAAGGGAAGTTTTGTGAGAGAGATGTGAGGCATGAGCAGGTTGTGTTGCTCAGGTGCATGCTGTGAGTAACCTGCTTGTCCCCCAGGCTTTGTATGAGCTGGTCAAATGCAACTTCAATGCAGAAGAGGCCCTGAGGAGGTTACGATTCAACGTGAAGGTGATCAGAGGTGAGAACCAACCCTCTGCCCTCCCCTCCCCCCCCAAGCTTTGGGGGCTACACCAGACCCCAAGGCACCTGGAACTCCTTGGGTCTGGGTCCTGTACATCTCCCCATTGCTCTTCCTTTCTGCTGCAGATGAGCTTTGTGCCTGGAGTGAGGAAGAGTGCAGAAATTTTGAGCATGGCTTCAGGGTCCACGGGAAGAACTTCCACCTCATCCAAGCCAACAAGGTGAGGCCCTTTGCTCCTGTGCTCCACTCCAGGGCAGGGGAGGTGGAGGAGGCACCAAGTGTGATGCAGGAAGCTGAGGAGTGCTCAATTCCCACCCCCTAGGGCTGTTGTCTTGCCTCCTGCTTAGCAGGTGATGGGCTGTTCACTGCCCTGCTCTGCCTTATTTTCCAGGTGGGAGAAGGCACAAACACCACTGCCCTGCCTGAGTGATGGCAGTTAATTACTGAGTAGCCCTTTCTGGAGGCTCAAAAGTCCTTTCCAAACTCTCAGCCCTTGCAGTACCTCCTGTGATTGAGTGAGTTGAGCATGTGGATGTTTTGTACCAGTCCCCCTGGGGTCCTCTAGAATGAAAGGTGCCTCTGGTAGGCAGAGCTGGGCCCCAGGGGCATGAAGCTGCTGTGCTGGGAGATGGCAGAACCACAGAGTCCACTTCTGCTGCTGATTGATGGTGGGCATGGTGATTGCTGGGCCAGGGAAAAGGGACACAAGGTTGGCCTCCTCTCTCTCTGCTCCTCTCTGTTGGCCTCCTCCCTCCCTCTCTGCTCCTCTCTGTTGGCCTCCTCCCTCCCTCTCTGCTCCTCTCTGTTGGCCTCCTCTCTCCCTCTCTGCTCCTCTCTGTTGGCCTCCTCTCTCCCTCTCTGCTCCTCTCTGCTGGCCTCCTCTCTCCCTCTCTGCTCCTCTCTGCTGGCCTCCTCTCTCCCTCTCTGCTCCTCTCTGCTGGCCTCCTCTCTCCCTCTCTGCTCCTCTCTGCTGGCCTCCTCTCTCCCTCTCTGCTCCTCTCTGCTGGCCTCCTCTCTCCCTCTCTGCTCCTCTCTGCTGGCCTCCTCTCTCCCTCTCTGCTCCTCTCTGCTGGCCTCCTCTCTCCCTCTCTGCTCCTCTCTGTTGGCCTCCTCCCTCCCTCTCTGCTCCTCTCTGTTGGCCTTCTCCCTCCCTCTCTGCTCCTCTCTGCTGGCCTCCTCTCCCCCTCTCTGCTCCTCTCTGCTGGCCTCCTCTCCCCCTCTCTGCTCCTCTCTGCTGGCCTCCTCTCCCCCTCTCTGCTCCTCTCTGCTGGCCTCCTCTCCCCCTCTCTGCTCCTCTCTGCTGGCCTCCTCTCCCCCTCTCTGCTCCTCTCTGCTGGCCTCCTCTCCCCCTCTCTGCTCCTCTCTGCTGGCCTCCTCTCCCCCTCTCTGCTCCTCTCTGCCGGCTTCCTCCTCTCTCCCTCTCTGCTCCTCTCTGCCGGCCTCCTCCTCTCTCCCTCTCTGCTCCTCTCTGCCGGCCTCCTCCTCTCTCCCTCTCTGCTGGCCTCCTCTCCCCCTCTCTGCTCCTCCTGGAAGGTCCTGCACAACCCCTGCTGTGCTTGGCAGCAGCTGTGTGCTGTGGGGGACCTCTTCCCCCGGCCTCTCGGACTCCTCCGGACGCGCTGCTGCCCGGCGGCCGGGCCTGCCCCGCAGCGACCGAGCGACCGACGGCTTCCTTTCCCGTGCCGGCTGGGATGGGAGAGGCTAATCCAGGAGAGGAAAACCACAAACCCAGGGAGGATCCTTCTGAGCTTTGGCTGTGGTGTGGTTCTTGTGGCCCTCAGGTGCGGACCAGGTCGGTGGGGGAGTGCGTGGAGTACTACTACATGTGGAAGAAGTCGGAGCGCTACGACTACTTCACGCAGCAGACTCGTTTAGGAAGGAAGAAGTACGTCCTCCACCCTGGAGCCACGTGCGTGGAATATTCTCACACTAAACCTTAGTAACCCTGGGGGTCACAGGAGTCCTAGAATCACAGAATCCACCAGCTTGGAAACCACCTCAGAGGTCATCAAGTCCAGCCTGCCCCCCCCGACACCTCCTGAGCTAACTCAACCCTGGCTCCCAGGGCCACCTCTAGGCTCCTCTTGAGCACCTCCAGGGATGGGGACTCCACCACCTCCCTGGGCAGCACTTCCCAATGGCCAAGAACTCTCTCTGGGAAGAACTTCTTCCTAACATCCAGCCTAAACCTCCCCTGGCACAGCTTGAGACTGTGTCCTCTTGTTTTGGTGCCTGGGAGAAGAGCCCAACCCCCACCTGGCTCCAACCTCCTTTCAGGGAGTTGTAGAGAGCAATGAGGTCTCCCCTGAGCCTCCTCTTCTCCAGGCTAAGCAACCCCAGCTCCCTCAGCCTCTCCTCCCAGGGCTGTGCTCCAGACCCCTCCCCAGCTTTGTTGCCCTTCTCTGGACACCTTCCAGCACCTCGATGTCCTTCTGAAACTGAGGAGCCCAGAACTGGACACAGGACTCAAGGTGTGGCCTGAGCAGTGCTGAGCACAGCTGAAAATCCCTGGCCAGGAGGGGAGCAGCAGAATGCTCTGGAGGAGCAAGTGGCTGTGCCAGCTCTGTGTGGGCTGGGACAGTGCTGCAGGTCCTAACCAGTGCTGAGCACAGGGCAGGATGAGCTCCCTGCTCCTGCTGGCCACACTGCTCCTGCTGCAGGCCAGGATGCCCTTGGCCTTCTTGGCCACCTGGGCACACTGCTGGCTCACATTCAGCTTACAGTCAATCACTGCCCCCAGGTCCCTTTCTGCCTGGCTGCTCTCAGCCACTCTCCCCCCAGCCTGTAGCCCTGCCTGGGGTTGCTGTGGCCAAATTGCAGCACCTGGCACTTGGAATTGTTCAATGCCAAACCCCACCAGAACAAACCCAACAGCTCTTCTCCTCACAAGGGCTGAGCAGGGTGAGAGGAAGCTGCCTCCAGCAGTGCTGAGGGAGGCACAGGTCAGATGTGAGGTGGAGGAAAAGTTTCTTCCTGGTCCTCAGCTCTGGTGAGGCCATGCCTTGAGTACTGCCTCCAGTTCTGGGCACCTCAATCCAAGAGGGATGTGGAGGTGCTGGAGCCAGGGCAGAGGAGGGCAAGGAAGCTGGGAAGGGCCTGGAGAATAAATCTGATGAAGAGCAACTGAAGGAGCTGGGGATGGTTGGTGTGAAACAAAGGAGGCTGAGGGGAGACCTCCTGGCTGCCTACAACTACCTGAGAGGAGGTTATGGAGAGGTTGCTGCTGGTCTCTTCCCCCAGGTGATTAGCTACAGAACAAGAGGGAATGGCCTCAAGCTGCAGCAGGGCAGGGTTAGACTGGACAGCAGGAAGCATTTGGTCAGGGATTGGAACAGGCTGCCCAGGGAGGTGGTGGAGTCCCCAACCCTGGAGGTGTTTCAAGGTGGTTTGGATGTGGTGCTTGGGGATGTGGTTTAGGGGTGAGCCTTGTAGAGTAGGGTGCTGGGCTGGGCTGGGTGATCCTGAGGGCATTTTCCAACCTGAATGTTTCTGTGGTTCCTGGCAATGGGTTCTCAGGTTGCCCAGGAGGATGGAGCCCCCCCTGGAAAGGGGGTTTGGAGCCCCCCCTGGAACATTGGGTTTAAAAGCTGTGTGGATGTGGTTTAGTGGAAGAGGCTGAGCAGTAGTGGTGGTGGTGTGAGCTCTAGGGGACTGGTTGGCTTGGATGATCCCAAAGGGATCCTGCAGGAAGGCTGCAGAGGGCCTTTTCCTGCAGGCCAAGGGGGAATGGTTTGAAGCTGAGGCAGAGCAGGGTTAGACTGGAGGCAAGGAAGAAGTTCTGCAGTGTGAGGCTGGGGAGAGCCTGGCACAGGCTGCCCAGGGAGGCTGTGGCTGCCTCCTGCCTGGGGGTGTTCAAGGCCAGGTTGGAGGAGGCCTTGAGCAGCAGAGTCTGGCTGAGAGGTGTCCCTGCCCCTGGCAGGGAGGTTGGAGCAGATGATTTGTGAGGTCCTTTCCAACCTGAGCCACCCTCTGATATCTGCCAACCTTGCCAGCTCTATGATCCTGTGAGTTTTAACCTCCCTGTGACCCTTTGATCTGCAAAGGCCAGCTGGGATGAGGCCTGGAGCAGCCTGGGCTTGGGGGGAGGTGTCCCTGCCCATGGCAGGGGGGGTTGGAACCAGAGGATCTTTATGCTCCCTTCCAACCCAACCCCGTTCTGTGCCTCTAGGAAATCTCCTCTGCACCTCCTGCCCTGGGAAGCTTCTGGGGTGGGAGCTTTGTGCTGGATGTGCTCAGAGCACAGCCCCTGATAAGCATGGAGGGGTGTGGGGGGTGGGGGGAAGATAAAGCAATCCTTGGCTTGGATGTGGACTTCCTTGTGTCAGAAAACACTGACTTGTTCCAGACAAACACAGCCACAGCCACCAAGGTTAAGGTCAGGGCTCCATGGCTGAGCTTGGGAAATAGCTCAGTGAGGTTTGGGGGGAAGGAAGCTTTAATCTTTCAGTTCAAAAACAGACTAATTTCTTAGGGGGGGGGGGAAGGGGTTGGAACCTGAATTAATTCCTCTTTCCCTGCTGCCACCCTCAGAGGTAAACTCTCTGCTCTTCAGGCTGTGCTGCTTACAGCAAAGCCTTTGTGGGGAAGATTGAAAGAGAAATGACTCTGAAAGGGGGGAGGGGGGAATGAAATATTTCACTTGGACCAACTGAAAACACTTAGGGGAAGCTGCAGGTTTTGATGGGGAGGGGGTTGTGATTCTCAGGCAAGGAAGGAAAGGAACTGAGAGCTCCAGTGGGGGTTTGGGGAGGGGGGGGGGGGAATATTTTCTCCTCACTTGGTTTTTGCTGGCACAACCATTCTGGGAATGTGGCAGCACCCTGGAGAGTGTTTGGCCTTTTTGTTTTGCTGTGGGGAGGGCTCAGGGAGCTGGGGCACACAGCTCTGGGGTTTGGGGAACCCCCAGAGCCCCTTTCTGGTTTGTCACAGGGGTGGGTTCAGCCTTGCTGAGTTAGCTGCAGAGGCTGAACTGGGGCTCTGCAGACACACAAGGGGTGGAGGCTGATTCACAGTGAGGGCTTTACAGTCCTAGGGAGACCTTAGAGCAGCCTTCCAGTACCTGAAAGGGCTCCAGGAGAGCTGGGGAGGGACTTTGGACAAGGGTTGGAAGTGACAGGGCGAGGGACAATGGCTTTGAGCTGGGAGAGGGGAGATTGAGAGTGGAGATGAGGAAGAAATTCTTGCCAGTGAGGGTGAGGAGACACTGGCACAGGTTGCCCAAGGAGGCTGTGGCTGCCTCCTCCATGGAGGTGTTGAAGGCCAGGCTGGATGAGGCCCTGAGCAAGCTGTGCTGGTGGGAGGTGTCCCTGCCCACGGCAGGGGGGTTGGAACTGGCTGAGCTTGAAGGTCCCTCCTAGCCCAACCCATTCTGTGATTTGTGGATGGCTTTTAATCCTGGTTGTGTTTGCCCTGCCTGTGCCTCTCTGCCTGGCAGGGGGTGGCAGTGGCTGTCTGTCTTTCCCCACAGGGACTACACTGACAACGACCTGGACGGGGGTGAGGTGGAGACCACCGCTCGGTCTCGGAGCTCCCCACCAATTCCCTCTGCCACTGGCTGCCTGGATTCCCACTTTGGGCAGGATCAGATAGCAATAGAGAGCACAGGTAACTCCCCCCTCCTCTTCTGGCACCCCTGGGCACAGCTCCTCTCCCTCTCCTGGTGACACAAACCCTCCTCTGCCTGTCCCCTGTTACCCAGCTGTTGCTCTTCTCCCTGCACCTCCCCACTGAGCTCCCTTTGTGCTGTGTCACACACCAGCCCTGGGTGGGTTTTGTGGTGACCAAAGGGGGCTTGGGTTCTCCACACTGACCAGCAGAGACTCAAAAAGGGTTGCTCCTCCTCTGGGCTTGGAGAGGTGGCTTAAGTCATTCCCAGAGCAGAAGGATTTGCACTGCCTCTGGGCACCTGGGTTAGCTGCTTGCAGTGCACCGACAGACAGCAGGCACAGGCAGCTCCCTGGGAGGCTGAGCTAAGGCAGCAGAGGTCAGGCTGTGGCCCTGAGCTGCTGCCAGGCAGACCTGGCTGTGAGAATGCTCCCAGGCTGCCTGAGATGAGCTCATCCCTCACTGTCCCACCCCAGCCAAGGGCTTTGTGCAGGCAGCTCCCAAGGGGGTGTTAGCTTTGGGAGGAGGGGGACAGGACTTAGGCTCTGGCTTCTCTGGGAGCTTCCCCTTGATTGCCACAGAGGCACTGCTGGCCTCCCACCTGCTGCCTGCATCTTTGCCTTCTGCTTGCTGTAATAAGGAAGCATTTGTGGCACCAAGCAGATCCTGCTGTGCTCAGGTGGGGTTCAGCTGGCTGCTGTTACCCTGTGTGTCACAGCAGACTCACTCCAGCTTCTTCCCCTCCTTGTCTCCCCACCCTCTCTTCCTCCCTCTCCTGCTGCTGTTCTGTGGGGGGGGTTGGATATGCAGAGCCCCTGAGCGTGGAGAGCACAGCCTGCAGCCTGGGCAGCATCAGTGAATCAGGGCAGGGCTATGAGTGCAGCACTCCTTCAGAGACCAACTGCTCCTTCGACCCCACGGAGGAGACCTCCTCGGCTGCCCCCTCGGCGTCCTGCCCGCGGCACGGCGCCGCCGCCGCCGCCCCCCCCGGAGCCGGGGCTCTACCCTTTGCCGCCAGCAGGAGCAGGACTGGCAGAGGAGAAGCAGGAGACGTTGCAGAGCTCCGGGGAGACGATAAGCATGGACTTCACTCTCCCTGCAGACATTAACGAGGGTTTGCCTTTAATTGCTGGCCCTGTGGATTTGGACAGAGACCCAGAGGCCCCGGCGCAAGTGTCCTTAGCGGTCACGGATTTCGGCCTCATTGGCATTGGGGATGTAAATAGCTTCCTGACTGCTCACCAGGCTTGCCCAGCACCTGTGGCTCACTCAGAGCCTTTGTCTCAGTGAGAGCCTCCAGTCACCAACTTGTCACACAGACCCAGCAAGGACTTGGACCTGCCTGGAGCGAGCCTCCCGGGACTTCCGCCGTTCCCCAGAGACAGTTTGGAGCTGTTGGTCAGGATCCGTCTTTCCATCCTCCTTATTCCAAGGCTGCAGTGGAACCAAACACCTTCCTGCTCCAGCGTGCTCTGACACCATCCCACAAAGCCTGGTGGCTGGCTGTGATGAGGGGGGGAGGTCCATCACCCCCTGGTTTGTTGACCAGGTGATGCCAGGCTGCCTCGGGCCGGGGAAGATGCCCCTGGGCCCCCGTGGGGTGGTCAGCGCTGGCAATGGAGATGCATCAGCAGTGCTCCAGAGGCTGGGGTGGAGGAGGCAGCCTTGGAGGTCCAAGAGCTGAAGGAGCACGCAGGGAGCACGGTCCCCACCCTGGCTGTGGGGTGCTTTGAGGCCACAGTGATGCTAAAGGACGATGAGGCCTCCTGGCCCCTCAGCCACAGGCAGTGTGTGCAGTACAAGCTGTGCTCCACCCTTCCCCACAGCCACCCTGCCCTCCAGAGCTGTGGGTCAGGACCAGTGCATGGCTGCTCCCCAGCCCCTCACAGCTCTGTTCTCAGCTGCAGGTGGGGTGGGATCTGGCCCAGAGTTCAGCAGCAGGCCTTGGGAAGGGGGCAGAGTGTGGTGTGGTAGCCCTGTGTGCACCTGGGGCCTTCTCCCCTTGCCCTCACTGTGCTGGGCCATGGGAGAGGTGGTCCTGGGAGTGAGAGGAGATTCTAAACCCACAGAGTGATGCTGGCCCCAGGGGGGTGGAGTTACTGGTGGGGAATGGTTTGATCCTTGAGCACTGCAGTGCTGCAGTGCAGAAGGAACCCTCTGTAGCTGCCCAGCTCGTTGAGTTTGGCAGCTGGGGCAGGAGGTCACCACACAGCTCCCAGGACAGCGTGTGCAGGACAGCAGTGCTAGAACTGAGCCCCAGGCAGGAGGACCAGAGTGGTGCTGCTCATCCTGGCCCCTTCCTGCCACGCCAGGAGCTGCTTTCTGAGCAGGGAAGTGCCAGGGGTGGCCCTGCCTGGCAGTGAGTGGCCAGCTGCTGTGCACAGCCACAGTGGCACAGCTGGAGGTGTGCTGGAGTCTGGAGCTGCTTCACTTCCCAGGTGTGCTGCAGGCCTGGGGTTTGCCACTGGCTGAGATCCACATGCTCCCATCCCTTGGGTTTTCTTTCCCCCACTCTGGGGATGCTGCCTGGGCAGGGCTCTGATGCAGATGTCCCTCCCCTCCCTCCAGCCATCTTCTGCCCTAGGGGAAGGGAGTTGAGGTTGAGGTTTTGAGCTTGTGTTGGGTCTCCAGGCTGTGAGCCTGCAGCTGGTGACTCTGGAAGGTGACTCAAGCCACCAGCCCACGTCCTCTTTCTACCAGCCTTGGGAAGTTGTGCCAGGCAGCCACACAGGGTGGCCAGGCCAGGCCTCATCTCTGCTCTCTCAGAGCATTAGCAGGCTTTGCTGCTGTCCCCAGCCAGCTCTGCTTAGGGGAGGCTGAGCTCAGGGGCACAGGAGGTCACTTTGTCACCCAGCCAAACAGGGTCCCTGGAAGTGGAAAGCAAAGACCAAGTTCCTGCTCCATAGTGGAACTGCCCAGGCTGCAATTCCCCATTTCTGGGGAAGAGAGGAAGCTCCTTGGCTGGAAGAGGAAGAGGAGGCAGGGTAAAAGGCGCAGGCAGCCCTCCCAGGGAAGGGCCAGGCCTTGGCACCTCCTCTCCAGCAGCCAAGAAACATTCTTCAGTTTTCCTGAAACCATTTCTTTTTGGTTGGTTTGGTTTCTGTTTCAGTTGCTCCTTTGGTTTGTTTCAAACCCCAACAGAAAGGAGAGGAGGAGGAAGAGGAGGAGGAGGAGGAGGAGGAGAGGCTGGGGAGGGAGGGGGGAGGCAGAAACCTCCCATATTTATGTTCTTCAGTGTTTACAGATTCACCCTGGGGCTCTTCCACCCTGAGTGTGGAGCTAGGGGGTTGTTTTTTTTCCTCCCCCCCACAGATCTTTAGGGGTGGAAAAAGGGCTGGGGCCAGGGAGAAGGGAGGAGGAGGAGGGGGGGGGGGGGAGGGGAAAACCAAATCATCTGGTGGGGGGTGGGGGAGGGGTGGAAAAATCACCCTGGGGGGGGAGGAGGTTTGGGTTTGGTTTTCTTTTGGTTGGGGGTTGGGGTTTTTGTTGGGGTTTTCTTTTCCCTTCTTTACAAAGCACATTCACTTTGAGCCGCTCCCGATGCTGGACTCTTTCCTCCCCTTTCCTTCTCCCCTTCCCTCCCCTCCCCCTCCTCCTCCCCACCCCCAGCCTCTCCCCTCCCCCCCCACCCCCTCCCCCAAGCCCTACACTGTGAAGTGATACTGCCTTGAAGACCCCTCGCCGTTATTTATTTGATTAAAAAACTCATTTGGAAGTGAGACACAAAATTGGCCTCTGCCTGGGGGCCCCCAGGGTGCTGCCAGGAGCAAGGGAAGGAAGCTCCTTGGCTCTTCTGTCTCATCTTCTCCACCCCCTGCACGGTGCCTGACCCCCCCCTCCCGGGGCAGGATGTTGGCAGCCAGTCCCCAGGAGGCCACGGCCAGGGCAAGGCTCTGTGGCCAAAGGCTGATCCCAGCCCATCCTTGGGGAAGGGCCAGGCCAGGAATCCTCCTGGGGATGTGTTCTTGGGTGCTCTGACTCCTCAGGCCAGCTCCAAGCCCCCAGGGCAGCAGCTGAGCTTGAGCTGCTCCTGCTTGCCCAGGAGCATCCTCATGGCAGGAGTGGGGGAGAAGCCTTTGTGCCTTGGGCCTGCCCTGCCAGGCTCAGCTCTGTGGAGCCTCTCTGAGCAGCCCTGGGGCTGCACCTCCTGTCCCAGGGCTCTGGGGCTGGTCCTTGGGCTTCCTCCATTCCTGTCCCATGTGCTCTGCTGGCCCAGAAGGCCAGGGGGATCCTGGGTTGTATTAGAAGGGCTGTGGTCAGCAGAGAGAGGTCTGTGGTGATAGGTTGGACTTGATGATCCTCGAGTCTCTTCCAACCTTAGTTATACTGTGAGACTGAGAAGTTCTCCTCTCTCTCTCTTCTCTGCCCTGCTGAGGCCACATCTGGAATATTGTCTCCAGTTCTGGGGCCCTCAGTTCAAGAAGGACCTCAGGGAACTGCTGGAAAGAGTCCAGCACAGAGCCTCGAAAATGTTTAAGGGAGAGGAAGCTCTTCCTCAGGAGGAGAGGCTGAGGGAGAGGAGGAGGCTTGGGGTGACCTCATTCAGGGTGAGCAAGATGTGCAGGCTGAGTGCCAAGAGGATGGAGCCAGGCTCTGCCTGCTGGTGCCCACGAGGGGCAGTGGTGGAAGCTGAGGCAGAGGCAGTTCCATGGAAACAGGAGGAAGAATTACTTCCCTGTGAGGGTGACAGAGCCCTGGAGCAGGCTGCCCATGGGGGGTTGTGGAGTCTCCCTTTCTGGAGGTATTCCAGACCTGCCTGGGTGATCTGCTCTGGGTGCTCCTGCTCTGGCAGGGGCCTTGGACTGGATGATCTCTCCAGGTCACTTCCAGCTCCTGCCATGCTGTAGCACACCTTGTGCCAGGGGTGCCAGTACCACCTGGCAGGAGGCAAAGCTTCCTTGACTGAATCTTCCCTCCCAGCCTGAGTGGGGAGGAGAGGGAGGTGTCCATCCATCTCTCTTGAGTTCTTTGAACCTGGGCAGGCTTTGGAGAGCTGCTGGGGGTGGGAGGCTGATGGGGACTGCCCAGAAATAACATCCTGAGAAGCAAGAGAAATGTTCCTGCTGCCCCTGCCTTGTGTGTTTCCCCCAGAAGGCTCCTTCCACACCACAAAGCCTCTCTGTGCCAGCAGAAGCTCCTGAAATCCTGCTCTCCACCTCTTGCTTTCTGTCCTGGGACCTTGGGGGAGGCAGAATGGGGCCTGCCTGTGGCAGAGGCTGGCTCCAATGTTGGGCACAGCTTGAGGGGTGAGAGTGAGGTCCCTGTTTCTTCAAGGCTCTGAGGAGGGAGGGGAAGGGCAGGTGTGCTCAAAGCCCTCAGGTGGGGTCACTGTCCCTCAGTCCCCACAGCCCTGGAGATGCCATTTCTTGGCCCTGCAGAGCAGGGAGTGGTGTTTCTGAGGGGGACAGGGCAGCAGGGCCAGCATCCTGCTGCAGGCTTCACACCCCCCGGGCTCTGCCCCCTCTGCAGGGTCATAGAACCACAGAATTGCTTTGGTTGGAAAAGACCTCTGAGATCACTGAGTCCAACCATCAACCCAACACCATCCTGGCCACTAAACCATGTCCCCAGCTGCCATCTCCACACCTTTCTTGGACACCTCCAGGGATGGTGACTCCATCATCTTCCTGGGCAGCCTGTTCCAATCCCTGACCACTCCTTCAGTAAAGAAATCCTTCCTAATATCCATCAGGAAGGATCTAATCCTCCCCTGGCACAATTTCCTCTTGTTCTATTCCAGACCCTGGGGAGAAGAGGCCAACCCCCACCTTGCTGCAACCTCCTTTCAGGGAGTTGTAGAGAGCCAAAAGGTTTCCCCTCGGGTTCCTTTTCTCCGGGCTGAGCAACCCCTGTTCCCTCAGCTGCTCCTCACCAGGCCTTTTCTCCAGACTTCTTTGCCTTCCAGCCCTTCAACGACCTTCCTGCAGTGAGGAGCCCAAAACCGAGCCCAGGGTTTGAGGTGTGGCCTCCCCCGTGCCCAGGGCAGGGGCACGATCGCTGCCCTCCTCCTGTGGCCACACTGTGCCTGATCCAGGAGAGGATGGTGGTCGCCTTCTTGCCCACCTGGGCACACGCTGGCTCTGGTTCAGCCCGTAGCACCCAGCACCCCCAGGTCCTTCTCTGCCGGGCAGTCTCCAGCCCCTCGACTCCGGGCGCGGCCGCTGCAGCCGCTGCAGCCGCAGCTCTTTAACGGCAGAGGGGGCCGGAGCCCCGCGCCGGGACCGGCTCCGCGCCCGGGGGTCGCATCCCCGGGGGGTCCCGGACCTTCCTCCTCTGCTCCGTCGCTCCCTCCACAGCTGCAGCGATCGGGGCCGAGGGTTCGGCTCCCCAGCGCAACCTCCCCTTCCCCCCCAGCAGCTTCTGCCAGGCTGACTGGGCCCCGAGCTCGGCGCCGTCCTCCCTCCTGTGAGCTTCCGTGCGACGTGGCGGCGGCAGAGGCGTGGGCAAGCCCCCGGCAGCAGGGGGAGAAGGGTTTCGGTCACCCTCCTCAAGCAGAGCATCAGCAGCACCCCCGGGATGGGATCTCCGCGCTCGCCCCGGGGCTGGGAGGGGTTGGCCCCGGAAAAGCCTAAAGGAAGCCAGAGGAATCCAGCAGAGCCCAAAAGGTGCCAGGCTCCGCCATGGACCCCCTGGCACCGGGAGCTGCGTCACTGGGGGGAAGCCGAGTCCCGAGAGGAGAGCAGGAGCTGCTGCGGTCCCTGTGACACCCCCGAGTGCTGGCCCCAGCCGAGAGCAGCCAGTTCAGCCGGGCTGGGCCATTCCTGGGTGGCTCCTGCCAACCTGGCACCCTCTGACAGCCACGGCACTGCGCGGGGCAAAGTCCTGCCCGCGGCACAGCACTGCATGGGCCAGGGAAGAGCTGCCTGCAATCAGCTCCTTCTGCCCTGCTCTGGCATGCAGCTCTGAGCCCACAGCATGAGGCAGCATGATCCCTGTCCTTGCTGAGACCCCACGGTGGCCCATGCCAGCTGTGAGGGTGGTTTAGCATGGGCAAGGACTGCTAGGGACTGTGATGAGAAAGAGAGATTTGTTAATTGCAGGAATTAAAGCCAGCAACACCTCCAGGGCATCCTCTGGGCATCCCACAGGTGCCAGCCAACCTCCCTTCCTCCTGCTCCTCTGCCTCGGGACTTTTACCCACCCACCACCAAGATTTGGGACCTGCAGGCATCATCTGCAGGGCAACTTCTCACCTTGAATCCTGAGATCAGCTTTGGGCCTCTTACTCCAAGAAGGACATTGAGAGGCTGGAGCAGGTCCAGAGAAGGGCAACAAAGGTGGGGAAGGATCTGGAGAACAGGGCTGGGGAGGAGTATCTGAGGGAGCTGGGGGTGGTTAGGGTGGAGAAGAGGAGGCCCAGGGGAGACCTCATTGCTCTCTACAGCTCCCTGGAAGGAGGTTGGAGTGAGGTGAGGGTTGGTCTCTTCTCCCTATGCTCAGGTGATAAGAGACAAAATGGCCTGAAATTGTGCCAGGGGAGGCTTAGGTTGGAGATGAGGAACAATTTCTTTGCTGCCAGAGTGGTCAGGGCTTGGCACAGGCTGCCCAGGGAGGTGGTGGAGTCCCCACGCCTGGAGGTGGTCGAGAAAGGTATGGACATGACAGCTGGGGACATGGTTTAGTGTTCTTGGGTTGGCAGTTGGGCTGGATGATCTCAGAGGCCGTGCCAGGGCCCTGGGGTGCAGCCAGGCAGTTGCCCTGGGGCAGAATGGAGCAGAGGAAAACTCTCAAGTGGTTCTGCCCATCCCCTTAAATCCCAGGGCAGCCCAGGAGCCTTTCCAGCTTCCCACAGCAGCCTCCACATTCTCCACAGGCCACTCACGCCACACTTAAATAAACCACCCAGAAGCTACTATCATTTGGGGTGGTTTCTGGAGTATTTATCTTTCCTTCCATTCCTGACCAAGAGTTGGGCCCGAAGCAAACAGCCAGGCTCTGGTCGATCCCATCCCTGCTCCCACCCAAGGACTTGCTGCTCAGACCTTTGCTCCTGTCCTTGCTCTGGGTGTCCCCTGCTCAGCTTCTCCAGCCCCAACAGGCAGCGCTGAAGCCTTTTTGAGGCCCCCAGAAAACACCATCCCCTGTCCCAGAGGTTAAACCGCAGCTTAAACCAAACCTGCGCCTTGTCCTGTGTCTAAACCTGGCTGCTCAGAAGCTCCCGGGGAGCTCCCCCGCTGTCCGCCGGCCCGGCATCACCACCGAGTCAGCCCCGGATCTGCCACTGCCCCGCCTCGCCTGCGGCAGCCTCCTTCTTCCACTCTCGGATTTGTCTTTTGTTCCCTTTTTCCGCCCCCTAAGTCTCAGGGAAGTCCGAGGCCGGCGGGACCCACGCGGTCCCCACATGCTGCCCTGCTCCCTTCCTTCTCCCATTTCCCCTTGGAGGCAGCCGGGGAGACCGGGGCAGGCGGAGCGGGACCCGGGGGTCCAGAAGGGACCGGGACCGAAGGTGCTGGAGAGGGGACCGAGAAGCGGCTGGAAGCCAAGAGGGGTCCGGACTGGACCCTCCCCCGCCGCGCCCCGCACCTGCCCGGCCCCACGGGCTGGCCCCGCCCGCTCCTGCCCGGCCCGCGGGCGGGGGCAGTGGTTGCCGGAGCCGCCCCGTCCCGCCCCGCCCGGACTTTACCTCCCGGTCGGGCCCGTGCCATTCCGGGCCATGTGAGCACCGGGGCTGGGCCGCGGGGCCGCCACCGGCAGCGGGATGGAGCGCAGGAAAGTCTTCGTGGTGCTCGACGTGCTCTGCTTGGCGGTCGGTGAGGGCTCGATACCGGCGCCGGAGCGTCCCCGGGTCCCTCCGGTGGGGCTGTGCCGCGGGCTGGCTCCATGTTCGCGGGGCGGTACTGGGGGTCCGTGGTCCCCTGGTGCTTCTGCCCGAGCGAGCTTGTTGCCGGTGCTGTGGGGTCGGGTTGGGGGCAGCCTCGGAGGCACCTGCCCGGCCCTGTCCCGGGAATCGGGGCCCCTTCGTGGTGGCGCGGACGGAGGCGGCGGGACCGAGCGACAGGGAACCATCCACTGCCCCGGGACCACCGGCCACCCGCGAGGCTCCTGTTGTCCGGATGCCTTTGGAGGCGAGGGCGCAGCGCCCCGGGGTCGTGCCCAAGTGGAAGGCAGGGGATCCCCGGGCGTGTCCGGCGGCCTGTCGCGGGGACCGGAGCCGGCTCCAGGCCGGGAGGCGGCCGGCGGGGCCCCGCCGCACTGCTTGGGGAAGGCTGTTTTCTCCTCCTCCTGTTGCTACCCTGGCTGCCTGCCCGCCGGTCGGGCCCCGTTGCTCCGCGGGCGGCCGGAGCGGGACCCGGGGCTCCCATAGCTCCGGGCGGGCGGGTTCCGGGTGCCCCTTCCCGGTACCCAACGCTCCCACCCCCCCACCCCCAACAACACACCCCCCCGGTGCGGGTAAACGCCCGTTTCTAAAACAGACGCTGAGAAGCACCTAATTAGGATGGGCTAAAAATAAAGGCCCAGGTCGTAATTTCAACCGGAGCCTCCCGGGCCGGGAGCTGCTTTCTTGGGCTCTGAGCACCGGTGGGGAGCGGCCGGTTCCTGTTTGCTCGGGTCGCCTTTCCTCGCCGGTGCCTTTATTTTTAGCGGAGCTTTTTTTGGGGGATGAAATTATCCAGAAGGAGAAGTTGGTGTCTAATTTGAGCTGCAAATGAACGTCTGAGGTGTACACGGAGGCGTCTCGGAGCCACCGGGTACCGGCTTCCCCCCACCGCCGCCGCCGCTGCTGCCGCCGCCACCACCCCCCCGGAGAGGGGCGGGGGGAAACCGGGACTAGTTCCCTGTTGGAGGGGAACGGAGGGAGTGGGACACGCCGGGAGCGGCGGGACAGGGTCTCGTTGTCGTTGTCTCCGCTTGCCCGGTAAGGGCAGGAGACGGGGGGTCTGGGCATGGGGGGGTCCCCCGGGGCGGGAGGGGACAAAGGTGCGTGCTCCCGGGAGACGGTGGAGCTCGGGAAGGCGGAAACCGCTGGGAAAGGCGGAACCGGGAGCGGAGCTTGAGTTTAAGGTGGACCGAGGGGCCGCGCTCGGGGAAGATCATCCCAGAGCCGGCTGCACCCCGCGTCCCCCGGGGAGGGTGACCCCGGGCTGCTCCAGCCGCATCTTCAGGGGCGAGGGGTCCCCTTCCAGCGGGGGGGGGGTTGGCACAGCTACTCCATGGGGCTGAGACCCCCCAGAACTCCTCTTGATCTTGGGGACCATCCCGTCCAAAGCTGAGCTGTAAAATGCCCTTGGTCAGAGCTGGGACATGCTGGGTGGCAAAGCCTGGATTGATTCCAGCCGGTCCCAGCATCTCTCCAGAGCCCTGCCAGGGGCTGGGGGAGAGGAGAGGCTGGCAGGGGCCAGGAGAGACAAGAGGGTGGGAAGCCAAATGCTCTGGGGTCTGGATCACCTGCCAGCATCCCTGGGCAGTGGCTCTCCTGGAGCTGGTGTGAGGGTTCTGCTGGGAACACCTGAGGCTTGGAGGGCTCTTCCCTGCTCTTCAGCAGGGTTGAAAGATGCCTATGCTCATCAGTCCCATTGAGCTGCATCCTTCTAGGCCTAAAGACCCTGGGCAGTGTGTGAGGAGAGGGCACAAGACCTCCTGCCCCAGGCCCTGTGACTGCCATGCCTGGGAAGAAGCAGGGCAGCTGTGGGGGCTCGGCAGGTGCCCGGTTGTGGCTGTCTCCTGTGGTATCTGAGTGCTGCAGGCAGCTGTGAGCCCTGATAGGGCCCTATCAGCAGTGGGGGCTGGTGGGTGCATGACCTCTTGCCATGTTTGGTGGCCCACAACTGTGTCCCCAGAGGAGATTCCTCCCCAGCAGTGGGAGCAGAGACCCAGGGGTGAGGATATGGCACGGTGCTGGGTACCTGTGTGGAGCCCATGGTTGGGTGTCTCCAGCCCTCGCCTTCTCTCTGCCTTGCAGCATCTCTGCCCTTCATCATCCTGACCCTGGTGAACTCCCCATACAAGAGGGGCTTCTACTGCAATGATGACTCCATCCGCTACCCCTACAAGGCAGACACCATCACCCACGGCCTCATGGCTGGGGTCACCATCACCTGCACTGTTGCCATTGTAAGGAAGCACCGTTCCCTTCCCTTGGGGCAGAAGCCTCCTGGCACCTTGGATCCAGGAGCTGGGGCCCAGCACAGCCCACCCCTAGGCCCCCAGCAGGCCAACAAGACCCCTGGGTTGAGCCCTGCTTTGCTGAGGGTCAGGAGTTTCCTTTTGGGGTGGTGAGATCCATATCCCGTGGGGATGGCTCCCTGCAGGGAGAGGCTGCCTGTGAGCTCCTGAGGCAGCTGGGTGCTGGGAGCCCTTCTACTGCAGACCTGAGAGGGGAAGCATCCTGTATCCCTGGTGCTGGGGAACTGCTTGCCAGCACCAAGCCCCTCACCCTTTGCTCCTTGGTGTCTGCAGATCTCGACAGGAGAAGCCTACCTGGTCTACACGGAGCGCCTCTACTCCAAGTCAGAGTTCAACAACTATCTGGCTGCCCTCTACAAGGTGGTGGGGACCTTCCTTTTTGGGGGGGCCATCAGCCAGTCCCTGACTGACCTGGCCAAGTACATGATTGGCCGCCTGCGGCCCAACTTCCTGGCTGTCTGCAACCCTGACTGGTCCAAGGTGAACTGCTCCATCTATGTGCAGCTGGAGAATGTCTGCCAAGGGGAGAGCAGGAATGTCACTGAGTCCAGGTGAGCTGCTGGGGTGGGGGGCCACAGCACAGGGCCAGGCCTACCTGTTAGGCAGTGCTGGGCTCCTGTGGGCTGGTGGCAGCCCAAAGTGTGCTATTGTGGCCTTCCAGGATCTGAAGTGGGGGCTACAAGAAAGCTGGGGAGGGACTTCAGAGGGTGTCAGGGAGTGATAGGACCGGGGGGCATGGAACAAAAAATAGAAGTGGGTAGGTTGAGATTGGGTGTTAGGAAGAAATTCTTCCCCAGGAGGATGGTGAGAGCCTGGCACAGGTTGCCCAGGGAGGTGGTGGAAGCCTCCTGCCTGGAGGTTTTGAAGGGCCAGGCTGGATGTGGCTGTGAGCAACCTGCTCTGGTGTGAGGTGTCCCTGCCCAGGGCAAGGGGGTTGGAACTGGCTGAGCCTTGAGGTCCCTTCCAACCCTGACAGTTCTGTGGTTCTGTGATTGATGTTCTGCTGCAAGGCAACCTGCAGAACAGGTTGGGGCTTACAGGGGCCCAGCTGGACACTGGGGACTTGCTCTCCCAGCCTGATCCATGCCTTTTGCTCCACAGGCTGTCCTTCTATTCTGGGCACTCCTCCTTCGGGATGTACTGCATGATGTTCCTGGCGGTAAGTGCCGTGCCCCGGGCAAGCCATTACAGAATCAGTCAGGTTGGAAGAGACCTCCAAACCCATCATCAAGATCACCCAACCCTAACTAATCAGCTAAACCATGGCACTAAGTGCCTTCATCCAGGCTTTTCTTAAGCACTTCATTGCTGCAAAAAGGTGGGGAGCCCCCCACGGATCCTGTCCTCTGGGGTGGGCTGGTGCCCTGAGCGCTCCGTGATCAGGCTGCTGACTGTTCTTTCTCTCCCCCCCCCCTTTTTCCCCCCACCAGCTCTACGTGCAAGCCCGACTGGTGGGCAAGTGGGCCCGGCTGGTGCGCCCTACCATCCAGTTCTTCCTCATCGCCTTCGCCATCTACGTAGGCTACACCAGAGTGTCAGATTACAAGCACCACTGGAGCGATGTCCTGGCAGGGCTGCTCCAAGGGGCTCTCATCGCCGTCCTCATCGTGAGTGTCCCTTTGCCTTCACCAACCGCTCTGCCAGGCCGCTGCTGCCGGCTGCGGCTCGGTGGTGTCCCCCCCAACTCCCTCCTCCTCCTCTCTTCTAGGTCCGCTACGTCTCTGACTTCTTCAAGCCCCGTCCCCCGCGGCCGTGCGGGGCCGAGGACGCGGAGCGCAAGCCCAGCCTGCCGCTCACCATGAGCGAGACCGACTGCAATCACTACAGCTACCGGGGCGGCCCCTGAGCCGCGCACCGGGGCTGCCGACCCGCCCCTCGCCCGCGCACCGCTCCCGCCACCGGGGCGGCCCCCGGGGACGCTGGCTCTGCCTTAACTGCTTGGCTCCACCACGGCTCCGCTGCCTCAGGTACCCACAGGACCGCCCTGTCCATCCCTGCTCAGCTCCAGCCCCAGCTCCCCGCGGTGCCTCCGCCTGCCGGTGCCCGGTGATCCCAGAGCCCTGCCCGTGGGAAGGGAAGGTCCTCGATCGCTTGCGCGTCTGAGTCATGCTCCAAGGCTGTCTCAGCCCTCTGCGTGGAGGGGAGGGAAGGGAGGGAGGGAAGGGTGGCACGTGGGGGGTGGATTTACAGGGCTGGCAAACTGTGCCCAGCAGAGAGCAAACTCGTGGGGGGGAGTGTGTGGGGGGGAGGGAAGTCTGAGGCTTCCTGTGCCGAGCCTGCCTTATCCCTGTCCAATTATCCAGCCTTATGAGTACAAATCCTCCCAAGCACGGGGGGAGGAGGACAGCTGCTGGGCTAGCAATACGTTTTGGTTGGTTTTTTTTTGGGGGGGGAAGGATTAAAGCAATCCAGAGCTCTTCTCTGTTCCCTGATTACCTACTTTAAAGAGCAGCTGCTGTGAGCAGGGGGTGCCCAGGGCAGGCTCCTCTCGGGGGTGGTACCCAGCGCTGCAGCGCAGCTTCCCGCACCCTGCCTGCTTCACGCCTGGCTTGGGGCGAGGGGGGATGCTCAAGCCTTTGGTGTCTCTCCTGCAGCTTTAGCTGATGCTTTAGTGGGGGGGAGGGGGGAGTTTGCAGAGGGAAAAGGGGAGAAGTTTGGTTGGTTTGTGTTGTGTTTGTTTTTTTTTTCCTGTGGTAAAAGGGGGATGTGGAGGTAGACACAGGGCTCCCAACCTCCCTGGGAAGGTGGGGAGCGGGCCACGGAGCGGTCAGTCCCATCGCTGGCACGTAGCTGCCTCCAGCACTGGAGCACTGAGGGCCTCTTCTGAAACTACATTTTCATGATGATGTGTTTTTGTAAAAAAAAAAAAAAAAAAAAACAAAAAATAAGAAAAGAAAAGAAAAAAAAGAGAGGGAAAAAAAAAAGGGAAAATGTTGTTCTTTTTTGTTTCAGTTAGATCATCCTTAAAGAATGTTTGTGTCAGGCCTGATCTCTTCCTCCACGGATGCTCCTGGCCTCGCCAGTGCATGGGCTTCAGGCTTCAGGGGTTCCTTTTTCCCCAGGGAAAGGGGTCTGGAGGCCCTTTCTAGCATGGAGGTTTTGCTGGGGGACTGTCAGGGCTCTCCCAAGTTCCTTTGGAGAGGGCTGGTGGGAGCAGCATCCTGCCGTGGTGGGGGGAGTGCAGAGACTGGGGCTGGCTGACCAGGCACTCCGCAGTCTCGCTGCCAGCCTGAGACACCAGCTTTGAGAGGGTTGCTCCTTGGCTGGCTGGCTGGCAACTTTGAGCCTACCCACAGCTCTTCTCACATCTCAGAGGGACTTGTCCCAGCTGGGCCCTGTCCTGGCACCGCCTTCACCCTGACCCCAGGAGCCTCCTGTGCTTCGCAGCGCTGCGGCCGCCCTCTGCAAGGGGGAAGGAAGGGAAGGCGGAGAGAAGCTGTTGGAAAAAGTGACGCTTTGTGCCTGCAGCTCTCTCTGCTGCTCCAGCAGCTGGAGCCAAGGCAAGGCAGGGTGGTGACAGCCTTGGCACAGCCACCCCCTGTCCCTCCTGCTGTGGGAATGGCTGCAACAGGCACAGGCGGAGAGCCCTGGGCTGGAGGGCACTAGGAGGGCAGCGCCCTGGCAGGACCAGGCTCGAAGGTCAGTTGGGGATGTGCCTGCTCCGTGGTGTTGGCAGCAGCTCTGCCTAGTTCTGGTGTTCTGGAGCCATCCCAGCTCTACCCATGGTGTTTGGGGCCACTTGAATCCTGCCTGCAGCTTGCTAGAGGTGGGCAGAGCTGCTGGCATGGAACAGGGAACCACAGCTGCTGTAAGCTCCCTCGACCTGGGCACCAAACCTGTGCAAGGGACAGGGCTCAGGGGCACCCCAGCCCCTTGTGGGGTGGAATGGTCAAGCCTGGGGTCAGTTCTACCTCTGGGACCTCTTGCTCACCCTTGGGCAGTGCAGCCTGGTCTGTGCTGGCCAGGAGCAGCAGCAGATCCCCTGCACACCCTGGGCTCGCTGCATGGTGTTGCTGTGCTTGAGCAGCATGGGTGACTCCAGTCTAGACAAGCCCTGACCGAAAAATACCTTTCCTGTGTGCAGGGAACTCCCTCACCACACTCTGCTTTTCTGCTTTGCTGTTTTCCTTTGAGGGTTTTCTTCCTTCAAGCCCTTCCCTGGTCCCCCAGCCAGCTCCTTTCTTTCCCCCATCCCAGCTCTCTGAGCTGGTTGGTTAATATCTGTTGGTGTAAAACAAAGCTGGCGTGGGGGGGGAAGGGGGGGAAGTGCCAGGGCAGGGTGTCTCTGCCACAGGGTTTGCAAACAAAGGTCTGTAAAGAGCAGCAGCTCCTGGAGTCAGGGACAGTGAGGCCCAGCCTGGGCACTGGAGCTTGTCTGCTTGGTGGTTTTTCTTTCTCTGGCCAGGCTGTGGTGCCCAGCAGCTGCCCCACTTCCTGGCATTGCCTCCAAGGGCTTCTCTGTGCAGCCAGAAACGTGCCTGCTCCCTTCCCTTGAGATCTGATTTCGCCTCTTGGATGCATTGCTGGAAAAACCAGCTGGGCCACAATGCTGCAGCGTGCAGCTCCACGGGGCAGGGCAGGCTGGTGCACGGCAGGGAGCTTGGCTGCCCCTTTCCCGAGGGGATGGGGCTGCTTCCAGCCGTGCCCTGGTGTGAGAAAGGGGCTGAGGCCTCACCAGATTCCACAGCCTGCCCAGCCACGAGGAACCTGCAGTTGGGAAGGACTTTTCCAGCCCGTGTCTGGAAGCAGCAAGGGGCTGTGAGCTCCTGCTGCCCACTTCCATGGATGCCAGCAGGGTGCTGGAGAAGGCAAAGCAGGTCCAGATCTGCAGGCCCTTCAGTCCCTTCTTGTTCATGGCTGAATGCTGTGGCATGCTGCCAGTGCTGCTCCATCTTCAGGCCAGCTCCTGCTGCCTTCAGTCCCTCAGTCTGAGCACTGGGAGGGTCTGGGCCAGGCAGTGGGCAGAGCAGGGCTTGTGGGAGGGCAGAGCTGGGTGGTGGGGTGAAGTGCCTCCCCTCCCCTGCAGCTTGTGTGCCTGGCTTTCCCCATTTGAGGCTTGAGGTGGTGTCAGGGCTGGCAGCAGCTCTGCGTCCTGCCTGGTGCATCCCAGGCAGCTCCTCCTGCACTCAGGGTGAGTTGTGGCTGTGGGCACTGGGCCAGCTTGTGGCTGGGGTGTCCAAAGCCCTTTGCAGTGAGTGACTCAGGAGTTAGGGATCCAGTCCTGGTTGTGTTGGGACAGATTCAGCTGCAGGGCTGAAGCCAAGCAGCGTTGGCCCACGAGTCATGGCTGGGACCTGCTTTCTGAGAGCTGTCCTGTTCCCCAGGCTCAGCAGCTCCAAGTGCTCAGCCAAGATGCCTCCTGTCCAAAATAAGCTGCTTCTGGCAGCTCTCAGCTGGGCTCTGGCTTCCACCCTGACTTAGGAGGGGGGGCCCTGGGCTGCCTCCCCTAACCTGTGCCTCCTCGCTGGCTCCTGCCTTGCCATGCAGTATCCTCCCTCCCCTCTCCTTGGCACCTGGAGCTCCTTCTGGCACTTCAAAGGCTTTGTCTGGCTTTTTAGTCTGTTTTGCCCTAGCCCCATCTCCAGGTTGCCTTCTGCTCTTGGCCTCTTTCCCCAGCTGCTTGGGTGAAGGGGGCTGAGCTTCCCAGTGCCCGGAGCCTGCTTCCAGGAGCGGGCAGAGGCCTTGCCAGGAAGGATGTTACTCATCCCCAAAACATCCCCTGCCCTGGCCTCCAGCCATGGATGCAAGCTGCCAGCAGCTGAGCCTGTGGCTGGGGGGGGTGGAGTGGCCTCTGCTCAGGGAGGTGGTGGGAGGGGGACCGATGCCTGCAGGCACAGCAGGTTGCACCTTTGAGTGAGGATGTTCACAGCCTGAGAGGAAGTGACTGCAGCATGGCCATGGGCCTCTTCTCCTCAGCAGGGCAAGGGCAGAGCTGGGGTATCTGGGCCAGGACCCCAAGATACCATGGCCCTTGGAGGTGTGTGGTGCTGGCCAGCATGGGGCTGGGGGCTGCTGGAGGCCAGAGCAGTTGTGAGGGAGAGGCTGGTGCCTGGCCTGGGCCCCTTGGAAGCATAGAATTGTTTGGGTTAGAAAAGAGCTCTAAGAGCACTGAGTCCAACCATCGACCCAGCACCACCCTGGCCCCAAGTGTGCATAGCCACACACTGCTTGAAGCCCTCCAGGGAGGGGCACTCCACCACCTCCCTTGGCAGCCTGTGCCAATCCCTGACCACTCTTGAAGCCAATAAATGTTTCCTGAGCTCCAGCCTCAACCTTCCTCTGGCAGAATTTCAGGCCCCTGCCCTCTGGCATCATTGCACTCCCCCCGGGGGGGGCCGGGACCGTGACCGTGGCCCTGCCGCGCTGGGAAGGAGGCGGCTGCCAGCGCCGGGCTGCACCGGCCGTGGCCGTGCTCGGCACCGGACTGCACCGGCCGGCGGCAGAGGGCAGCAAGAGCCCGGCGGAGCTGCGGGAGCGGGGCCGGTCCGCAGCCTCCGCCCTCCCGGAGCCGCACCCGGGGCCAGCGGCGCCAGCGGAGCCCTCTCCTCTCCCGGCCCGGGGCTGCCGGCACCCGGCTTCTCCCTCCAGCATCCTCCTTCTCTTCTTCCTCTTCCTCCTCCTCCTCTTCTGATCCCATCAGTGCCGCCTTCCCCCCACCCCCCGAAGCGACAGCTCCCGTGCAGTGCGCCCGGTGCCACGGACGCCTTTGATCTCGCTAAGGGGAGGAGGAGGAGGGGTAAAGGAAGAAATTAAATAGCAAAAGGAGGAGGAAACGAGGAGGAGAAAAACCCTCCCGTGGGAGGCTGGCAGATCAGAGAAGCACAGAATCGCCGGCTTGGAAAAGACCTTCAGATCACCGAGGCCAGCCATAACCTAGCATCTCCCTGCACTCACTTCTTAGTCCATGTCTCTGAGCTCCTCACCCAAACACCTTTTAAACCCCTCCAGGGATGGTGACTCCACCACTGCCCTGGGCACTTCCAGTGCTTGATGACCCTTTCTGGAAAGGAATTTTTCCTACCATCCAACCTGAGCCTCCCCTGGTGCAGCTTAAGGCCATTTCCTCTCCCCTGGGGGAAGAGTCTGGCCCCCACCTGGCTCCAACCTCCTCTCAGGGAGCTGTAGAGAGCAATGAGCTCTCCCCTCAGCCTCCTCTTCTCCAGGCTGAACAACCCCAGCTCCCTCAGCTCCCGTGTTCAAAACCCCTCAGCAGCTTTGTTGCCCTTCTCTGGACCAGCCCCAGCCCCTCAAAGTCCTTCTTGGAGCGAGAAGCCCCAGACTGAGCCCAGTGCTGAGATGACTCTCATGAGAGCAGCCAGGTAAGAGCCTGTCCCAAGCCGTGCCCAGCCCCATAGAGCCCACAGGGTCAGCCCCACAGGGTCAGCCCCACTCCTGGGGCTGGAGCTGGCTGGGGGATGCCCCCTCGGTGGAGCAAGTGCTGGGGTAGAGGAGCTGGGAAGCTCTCCCTGCCGTGTAAGCAGCCTCAACGGAGCTGCTCTGGCATGGAGGAGCTGGCAGCTGAGCCTGGGGAAGCAGCCAGAGGGGACGAGCAGCAGTTTGTTTTCCAGCGCTTGCCAGGAGCCATGCGGATGCCTGGCACTGCCAGGGATGTGCCCTGCGGAAGCGCTGGGCTGCCGAGCGCCAGCCCTGCTGTGGGATGTCCGCCTTGCCCCACTCTGCCTGGCACCTGCTCAGGGGGAAAGCCTGCCCTGCTCGACTGTGCCTGAGGTATTCCTGGAGTCCCTTCCTTTCCCCACTCCTCCCACGACGTTGCCACCAAACTGGAGCTGCCCTGCCCAGCCCCTCAGGGCCCTGCGGGTCCCTCGCCCGTGTGGGTGGGCATCAGCCCCTGGCAGTGTGTGGCTGCCTCTTGGAGCCCCTGCAGCAGAGCTGGCTGCTGGACAAAGGAATGACCCCAGGGCATGATGCCAAGCCTGCCCCCCTGCCCTGCTCTTCCCCCTCCTGAGAATGGACAGCAGGGGCAGCTGGCAGTGATGGATGGCCTGGGCTGGGACAGAGGTGGCTGCTGCTTGGCTGGGAGCAGGCAAGGACAAGGAGACACAGCAGGGCAGGGCAGGGCATAGGGATCTGCCAGTGGATGCATTGCTTTCCCTGCCAGTGCTGCTCTGGCTCTGCCACCATCATGCCCTCACATTAGGAACTGGTGCAGCCAGGGGGATGCCCAGCAGCTGCCCAGCACCACCCCGAGCACACCGTGCCCCCAGGCACTCAGGGGCACGACCCCATCCCTGTGGCAGCCAGGGGAGAGGGGCTCAAGGTGGCTACCTGAGGGGCCCAGGGCCCTGCTGGGAGCTGCTCCTTGAGGCCTCTGTTCTCTGCTCCTTCAGCCCCTCACACCCTCCAGCCCCCCTCAAGCGCCATGGGATGATGCTGGGAAGCATCAGGGCAGAGGGGACAAGGTTCCCAGGCTGGGGATGGGGGCTTAGGGGCAGAGATGTTGTTTCAGTCCAGCTCTCATTTGCTTTTTCTTTGTTATTTTAATATCCCCCCATCTCCCATCCTCCTTTTACACTCTTCCTGCCTTAACATGACCTTGGCCAAATTATTTCCCCTCCCTTTGAGATTTGTGGCCCTCTTCCAGAAATGCTCTGTTCTGTCTACCAAAATAGACATGGGGCTGTTATTCCATTTTAAAGTGGAATAAGGGACTGGGAGACTGCTCCTCTGTGGGGCCCAGCACCACAGCCCCAGCCCCAGCACCCTCCTTTTACAGAGCACAAACCCCACAGGTCACTGTGGGCCAAGAGTGGGTGCAGGGAGGTCATCCTCAGCCTTTCCCAGCTCTGCAAAGGGGAGGGGGGGGAGGTCTCCCTCCCTGGATCTTCTCAGTGGAGCTGGGGAGTGGGAGGTCTCCCAGCTGAGACCATGGCTGCTCTCAGACAGTGCTGGGAGTGTGGGGGGCAGACAGGGTGCAAGAGATTGGGCTTCCCCCAGAAGGGGCTGGGGTCATCCTCAGCTCTGTGAAGGTAGCAAGGTCCTGCTCACAGCCCAAGGAGACTGTGTGGCCATGTGCTGGGAGTCTGGAGCCCTGCAGGCATGTGCAGGGTGGACTTTGTGCAGCCACATTCCATGTCAGTGGTTTTATCATGGAACCAGAGCATTGTTATGGTTGGGCAAGCCCTCCAAGATCATCCAGTCCAGCCATCAGCCCAACACCACCATGGCCACCAAGCCATGGCCACCAAGCCATGGCCACCAAAGCATGGCCCCAAGTGCCATGGTCACACATTTAGTGAAACACTTCCAGGCATGGGGACTCCACCACCTCCCTGGGCAGCCTGTGCCAAGCCCTGACCACTCTGGCAGCCAAGAAATCGTTCCTCATCTCCAACCTAACCCTCCCCTGGCACAATTTGAGGTCAGCTCCTCTCCTTCTATCACCTGATCCTAAGGAGAAGAGCCCAACCCACAGCTCACTGCAGCCTCCTTCCAGGGAGCTGTGGAGAGCAAGGTCTGCCCTCCAGCCTCCTCTCCAGGCTGAACACCCCCAGCTCCCTCAGCTGCTCCTCCCCAGCCCTGTTCCCCAGCCCCTTCCCCAGCTCTGTTACCCTTCTCTGGACCTCAATGTCCTTTGTTGAGGTTTTATTGCTGAGCTTTTCTGCCAGGCCTGGAGGCAAGTTCTCATCCACAAGGACTGGTTCCCCTCCCTGCTGCGTCCTCCTCCAGTGTGGTCCTGCTCTGGTGCAAAGGCAAATTCAAACTCACTGTCCCCAGCCTCATCTTAGCTGGAGGGGTGTGTGTGTGTGGGGTGTCTGGGGATTTTGGGGGTGCCCTGAAGAAGCAAAATGGCTGCAAAATAAAGCACCCACCAGGATCAGATCAAATGTGGACTTCAGCTGTTGCTTTTCCTCCTCCATCACGCTGTTTGCTTCCTGTCTCATGCACAGGTGAGTTTGTCATGCAGCTGTGTCTCTCTGCATGAATCTGGGGACAATTCACATCCCCTTGGATATTCCCCCCCCCCCCCCCCCCCCCTCCTGTGTTGTTGTGAATGGCAGAGCTTTGTGCTGCCCCTGCTGCAGGCAGATGTGGGTCCTTGAAGGTGGTCACCCCCGGTGCAGCCATGCTCAGGTAACTTTCAAGGGTGGATTTCACAGCAAATTTTAACTCTGCAGGGTGTCCAGAGCTGATCTCTCAGGACAAAAATACCCAGCTGGGCAGAGGAAGGGGTTGGGGTTTGCTTTGCTTTCTGCTCAGAGGAGTCACCTTGGTCACCATGGACAGGCCATGTCTGAGTGCTCGGGTGTGAGGATGAGTCTGTCCCATGGGGTGGTGCTGGATCTGTCCCATGGGGTGGTGCTGGATCTGTCCCATGGGGTGATGCTGGATCTGTCCCATAGGGTGGTGCTGGGTCTGTCCCATGGGGTGATGCTGGGTCTGTCCCATGGAGTGGTGATGGATCTGTCCCGTGGGGTGGTGGGTGGTGCTGGGTCTGTCCCATGGATTTGTGATGGATCTGTCCCATGGATTGGTGCTGGATCTGTCCCATGGGGTGATGCTGGATCTGTCCCATAGGGTGGTGCTGGTTCTGTCCCATGGGTTGGTGCTGGATCTGTCCCATGGGGTGGTGCTGGGTCTGTCCCATGGGTTGGTGCTGGATCTGTCCCATGGGGTGATGCTGGGTCTGTCCTGTGGGGTGGTGCTGGGTCTGTCCCATGGGGTAATGCTGGGTCTGTCCCATGGGCCACGTGTGTGTGTGTGTCTGTCTGTCTGTCTTTCTCACCAGTCAGTGGTAGGTCTGTCCCACAGCTTCACCGTGTCCCTGCTTTCCCTAGGGGTGATGGACCGAGAGGCTGGAGCTGCGATGGGAAGGAGAGGACCAAGACCTGCTTGTGGATTGAGGTTAAAGTGGAGGAGAGGCCGACCCCTCACAGCTGCTGCTTTTTTCGATGTTTTATTTCCTGCTTTCCGTAAGCCCGGATTGACCTGCAGGCAGCAGAAAACGTCGAACAACAAACGATCTCCCTGAAAGGAGAAAACCACCAGAAAACCCCCAGGAGAAAAGCCCAGTGGGTTGCACTGCCCCAGGCAGCTGGCTGGAAACGTGGAAAGGCTCTGGGGAGGGAGGTGGGCAGCGCTGGGTTGGGGGGGAAGCGCTGGGGCTGGGGGAGCCGGGGGCTGGGGGGAGGGAGCCGGCTGGCGGCATGGGGGTCCCTTTTCCCGAGGACTTGAGTTTTCCCACGGGCCCCCGCAGCAGCATCCCAGGGGCTGATGGAGCTGGCGGGGGAGCTGCCTCTGTGGTGGGGCAGGACGGAGGGGAGCTGCAGAGCCCTCGGCTAGGGGGAGAGCACGGGGGTCCTTAAGGGGAAAAAGGGGGGCCGGGGGGCCATGGGAGGGAGCCGGACCCAGAAGCCCTCCTCTTCCTGAGTGGCCGGGGGAGAGGGATACTGCTGCCGCCCCTCCATCACCGCTCGCGGGGAATTCTTGGTGAGCTGGGCCCGGCTGCTCCCGGGGGGGAGTCGTTAATTTGGCTGATTACAAATAAAAAAGGGGTGGGGGGGTGGGGGGTGAGCAGGTTAACGACTGCTTGCGCTTCATGCTTTAGGGGCAAAAAGCCCCAAACCCAGACCGGCATGGGGGCGGCGGCTGGGCGGCCGGGGCAGGGTCCCCGGGGGGCGAACCTCACGGCTCCGGTGTGCGGGAGAAGCCGCGGGGGCCGGGGCGGGGGGGCGTACGACATGGGGCGGGGGGGTGAGGGAAGCGTGACCCCCGGAGCGGGGGTTCCACAATGGGTCCCCGAGGGGGAAGTCCCGCACCGGGGGGTCCCGCACCGGGGGTCCCGCACCGGGGGTCCCGCCCCGGGGCCGCTCCCGCCGTGGCCCCGCCCCCGGCCCCGCGCGGGTTTTAACGGCCGCTCCCCGCCCTCGCGCCCCCCCCTCCGCGCCGCCCGCCGCCGCCGCCCCAGATTGGCACCTCCCGCCGGCCTTCGCCTCGGCCGGCCAATAGGAAGGCGGCTTGGCGCGCCCCACGTGGGGGCGGGCCGCTGAGCCGCTCTTCCATTGGCTGGCGGCCGGGGCGCTCGCCCGCACGGGCCAGGCCCCACGTGGAGCCGGCGCTGGCGCGCGTTCATTGATCGCGCTCCGCAGAGCGGCCGCGGCGGGCGGGGCGCGGGGCTCGGCTCGGCTCGGCTCGGCTCGGCTCGGCTCGGCTCGGCTCGGCTCGGCTCGGCTCGGCTCGGCGCGGCGTGGTTCGGCTCGGCCCGGCCCAGCCCGCCCCGCCGTAAGGGGCGAGCGGCCAGGGCCGGGGCCAGCAGCACGGTGAGTCCCGTCCCATACCGGTTCGGTTCGCAGTCCGCCGCTCCGCTCCGGGATTGCCGCCGGCCCCCGGGGTCCGGCCCCACTTGGGGCTGCTTGTGGGGGCTGGTAGCGGGGCCGGGCCGGTCCGTTCCCCGCGGCCGTACCTGCTGCGGGCGGCGGCGGGGCCATTGTCTGAGCGGTGCGGGGGGGGCGCGGGCCTGGGCCGTGCCGGGGGCGGGGAGCCGGCGAGGGTCCTGCAGCGGGCGGGTCCTGGGTCTGCGGGAGGGCCCCCCCGGGTCCCCGAGAGGGTGCGGAGCAGCTCGGCCGCGGGGTGGGGGTCCTGGGCCCAGGCGGCTGCACTGGGGGGAGCGGGGGGGGGCTGCGAGAGAGGCTGAGGCTCTGCCCTACCGGCGCCGGGCCGTGACTCTCCTTCTCTCTCCCAGGGTCTGATCCGGAGCTGGGCTCTTCCCCAGGCCCCGTCCTGAGCCTGCGGCGGGGCCGGAGCGACGAGAGGGTTCCTGGGCCTGTCCGGTGCCAAAGATGTTCCCGCAGAACCGGCCCCCGGTGAGCCCGAGCTCCGCTTTGTCTCCTCCGGTCCAGGGGCAGGCACATGGTGCCAGGGTAGCCCTGGCAGGGTCCGCGCCCCCAGCTCCTGCAGCAGGCAGGAGGTGTTAGCTGTGGCCAGGAAAGTTGTGCTGATGGTGTGTGCCACGCTTGGGAGTGGTGCTGTGGCTCTTCCCGGGGCGATGCTGAGCCTCAGTGCTGCATCAGGGTCTGGGCCATTAGGCTGCTGACGAGTGGGTAGGCAGCTCTGCTGCGTGGCACCAGGTGAGGATGGACCCCAGGGGGCTGTACACCATGTGTGTGTCCCTGTGTGTCCTCCTCTTCTGGCTCAGTGGCTCAACCCATGCCAAGGTCTCCACCAACTGCCCTCAGTGCCTGGCTGTGACCAGCAGCCTCTGGAATGGCTTTTTCTGCCACCTCCTCTCCCTGACCTGCCTGTGGCCTGGGGTGCAGGAAAGCCCTGGGGAGGGACTCACTGGGCCAGCAGCATTGACCTCAGTCTCCTCTCCCTTGCCCTAGGCCCACCTCCAGGCCCCCTCTGCTGCCTCAGGAGCCACTGTCACTGCCAGCGCCATCCCCAGCACCCCCCAGTCCCTCAAGCTGACGTACCCAGAGACCTTGGACCGCATCAAGGAGGAGTTCCAGTTCCTGCAGAACCAATACCATAGGTGAGGAAGCTGCCAGAGCTCTCCTGCCAGCCTGCAAGGCACTGGGCACTTAAGTGGTGCTGGCGAGGGGCAGGTTTCCCCTCGGCCCTGGGCATCGGTGAGGGCTGGCAGGGAGCAGCAGCCCCTGCTGCTGCAGGCACAGCTCCATCTGGAAGGTAGCTTGAGAGGATGCTGTTGGGAGGGCAAAACTCGCCCTCCTCCTGCCAGAAACCCAGGGATGGAAGTGCTGGCTTCCAGGGCCCAGCTTTTGGGCCGAGCTGGAGCTGTCACTCAAGCAGATTTGGGGTCCCTCTGTTTCCCACCCCACCTCCCCTTCTCCTGGCCCAGGATCGCTTCCTTGTGCAGTGCTGGCCGGAGCCAGGTTTAAAATGCAGCTCAGCTTTGCCACTGGCTCTCATTTGGGAAGCAGATGCTGGAGGAAGGAGATTAAAACTTCATGGAGATATTTCCACCCCCCTCTCCCCCTCCGACTCCTGGATCCCTTTGCTGTCCATCCCCCTCTTTATCAGCCCCTTCCCACCCTCTTTCAGGTACTTTCCTTGCCCTGTGCTGGGTGACAGGATTGAACCTGAGACCAGAAGTTCTGCAGCACTGTGGTGCTCTTGAGGGGGTTTGTGCTCTGTCTGGCTTGGGAGATCTTGTCTGAGGTGGTGGTGGTGGTGGCAGGGGGGAGGGGGAGGATGGACACACACACACAGAGCCCAGGGGGGTCTCTCCCTCTCTCTCTCCTTCCCTCTCTCTTCCTTCTCTTTATTTTTACAGCTTGAAGTTAGAATGTGAAAAGCTGGCAACAGAAAAAACAGAAATCCAGCGTCATTATGTCATGGTTAGTGAGCTCCACCTGAATGAAAAGGAGGAGGGCAGTGGGGGGTGTCTCCTCTGAACCATCAAAGGACACATGATCCTGGCAGCCTTTGGCTTCCCCTTGATTTGGGTTCTGTGGCCAGCCCTTCCCCCCTTCCCCCCACCCCCAAGACCTGGTTTTCCTGTGGCTGTCATGGTCTGGTTTTAACCCCCCCAAACAAGCCCTGGTGTTTGAGCAGGGCTGGCTGCTGCAGCCTGTAGTGGTGGTGGGGAGGAGGTAGCAAAGCTGCTCCCATGCTGCTCATCTGCTCTCCTGAGGAGAGCAGGAGCCCTGGGAGAGCTGTGCCCATTCTGCTCCCAGGACAGGAGCTGCTGGCTGTTTTCTCCTGGGCTGGTCCCAGCGTGGCTGTTTGTGGCCAGGCTGACCTCAGACACCAGCCCCAGAGTCCCCCTGGTCCTGTTAATGTTGTTGGGAGGGGTGGGGGTGGCTTTCACCCCACCACATCTCCCCCTCCATGCTGATGCTGCCTTCTCTCCCTCACAGTACTATGAGATGTCCTATGGCCTGAACATCGAGATGCACAAACAGGTGAGCCCTGGGGGGGGGGGGACAGGAGCATTGTCCCAGCTCCTCTGTCCCTGCTGCCTGCCATGCCCCCTGGGCCCTCTGGGTTCTTCTTTCCCTGTGGCAAGTGTGGGAAGTGGCTTCCTGCCTTAGCTGAGCTGTGCTCCTGCTTCCTTCTCCGTGCTGTGGGAGCTTCTCTGCTGCTCTGTGTCATGGCCTTGGCCTTTCTCAGCTCCCCACACGTGTGTGAGCCACTGTCCACTCGTGGGGCTGGGGGTGTGTGTGCTCCTGGCCCCCTCTGGGCATCCTGGTTGTGATGGGGAGGGCTGTGGTGGAGGACTTGTGCTTGCTTGGCTGCTCCACAACCGCTCATGAGCTGCTCTTGGGAACCATCCTGGAGGAAATGAGGTCCCATGGTGGGGGGGGGGTGTCAAGGGGTGCTGCAGTGTCACAGCAGGGTGATGTGCCAGGTGATGGGCAAGGGTGACAGCTCTGGCTGGCTGCCTCTGCAACTGCCCAGTGCCAGCTGGCCCTGGGGGGCAGCTTGCCTGGGGGGCTGGGGCCAAGGAGCGCCCTGAGGCGGGGAGGAAGGGGCTGGGGTGGGCTCCCTAAGGGCTTGGGGTTGCACATCCCCCACTGCTCCCTCTCTGCCTCCCTAGCCCTCCCTGCCTGCCTCCCTCCCTCCTGTGCTGCTCTGGGTCACCAGCTGCTCTGAGACAGAAGGCTTCTTCTCATCTATTTTTAAAGAGGCTGCGGAGGAGCTTGGCGAGGAGAGCTGCAGCCATGGCCTCCTTCCTTCCCACCCCACCACTGCCAACTGTTGCACAGGAGCTGGCTGGGGTGGGCAGCAGGAGGCTGCTTGGGCCCTGCCAGCCCCCCCCCCAGCCCAGGCTGATGGCTGCTCTCACTGAGGGTCAGTCTCTTCTCCCCAAGATCAGGTGATAGGAGGAGAGGAAATGGTCTGAAGTTGTGCCAGGGGAGGGTTTAGGTTGGAGATGAGGAACAATTCCTTTGCTGCCAGAGTGGTCAGGGCTTGGCACAGGGCTGCCCAGGGAGGTGGTGGAGTCATCACCTCAAGACAGGTGTGGCCATTCCACCTGTGGGGGGGGGACACAGGCTTTGGTGGCCATGGTGGTGGTAGGTTGATGATGGTTGGAGGCAATGATCCCAGAGGTCTTCTCCAACCAAAGCAATTCCCTGAGTCTGTGCCCCCTGAAGGGGAGGTTCTGCCACCCCCATCACACCCTGGTCCCATGCTGCCATCCCTCCTGAGGAGGAGAGGGTGAAACCATCTTGGCCAGGGGCGATGCTGAGGGCCTGCCCAGCCTGGCTCCCTTCCTCCCTGGTGGGCTGCTGCTCCTCCCCAGCCCTCCTGGGGTTGTGCTCTGCCAGGCCCGGGTGCTGCTGGCCCCCTGCCAGCGAGCTGTGGGTGCAGGAGCCCGGGGGGGTGGGGGCTGCTCCCACCCTCAGCAGCCATTGTGTGAGGAACCAACCTGCCTGCCTGGGAGCTGCTGCAGGTCAGCAGTGCCACAGAGCCACCCAGCCCCCTCCTGCCCCCCTCCTGCCCCCAGATCCCCACCATGGGCAGAGGTCCTGAGTCCTCTTGGCTACCCCAGGACCCCCCCCCCAAAAAAAAAACCCAATCTCTTTTCCCCCCCTCACTGCTGCCAAAGGCAGGGGCACCCTGGGGTGCCCTCAAACCTGCCCTGTGTCCCCCCGGGGCCCCCCCCCGGTGCTGGCACCAGTGGCAGCAGCAAGGGGGGGGAGGGGCTGGGGTGGTTTTGCCCCGGGTTTGCTGGGGGGCTGGGGGCTGGCTGTGGTGTGCAGCTCTCTTGCAGGCTGGGCAGGGGCAGGGGCAGGCTGGCTCCAGGCAGGAAAGAGCAGGAGCCATTCGTTTGTTTTTATTGTTGTTTGGGGGCTGGGGTTGGGGTTTCATGTTTTTTTGTCGGTCTGGAAGGGGCTTTTTGCTCCAAACCCCTCCCTGAAGCTGCCTGGCCTTGGACTTGCTCAGGGTGAGCCAGAGGGGAGGCGACAGCGCTGGTGGCTAGGGGGTGAAAGGAGGGGCGGAGAGAGAAAGGGGGGGGGGGGGGGAGTATGGGGGTGGGTGGAGAGGGGAGGGAGGAGGGGGTTGGGGGGGGGGGTTGGGGGGCTGCAAACAGCAGTGATCATTTTTCATGCTGAGAGCGTTAAAGTGCCAGTAAATTGCACATTAACGAGTGCGAGTGAATTGGAGGCAGCTCTCCCCAAGGAGCTGCTGCCCATCAGTGCATTAGGGAAGAGAATCCATCACTGCCGGCCCCGGGAGACAGCTAAATCCTTCCCAGAACTGCTGGCTGCCAAATCTCCTGCTCCCCCTCCCCACCTCCCCCTCCCTTCTCCCCTCTCCCCTCCCCTCCCCTCCCCTCCTGCTCCTTTCTTTTCTTTCTCTCTGTTTTTCACTCCCTCAGAAGGGGAAGCCAGAGGGTGGGTGCTGGATTGTTTCTCTTTCTCTTGTGGGGCTGGCCAAACAAAAAGAGGTTCGGTGGCTGCTCTGGATGCAGGATCGTTAGGGCTGGAAGGGACCTCAAGGCTCAGCCAGTTCCGACCCCCCCCCCCCCCCGCCGTGGGCAAGGGACACCTCACACCGCATCAGGTTGCTCAGAGCCACATCCAGCCTGGCCCTTAAAAAACCTCCAGGGATGGCAGAGGATGTCGTCCCCTGGGGCTGTGCCCCCCTGCTGGCTGGGCAGCGCTGTGGCCTCTCACCTGTGCCAGCTGGGCAGGGGAGGCTGTGCCCCGAGGTCCTGGTGGGGAGATCCAGGGCTCAGCTCTGCCCACGTCTGCCTGGGGCCCTTCCCAGCCTCTGGTTTCCTCCTGAGACTGGCCACAAAAACAAAGGGTCTGAGTTCAACCCCCTCCCCTTGGCCCCCTGCTGGCTCTGCAGTGCTCTCATTCCCTTCCCTGGGGTGGGCAGGGAGCTGCTCAGATCTTGGGGGGGGGGGCAGCACCAGGGTGGGCAGCACCACGGGGGATGCCCAGGAGCAGGGTGTCTTGAGTTCAGGCAGGGCTGCTGCTCTCTGTTCCTTCCTCGGTGCTGGGCTGGGGGCCCTGTGCGTGGAGGAGCAGCCTGGGCACCTCCACTGCTGCCTTGAGCTGTGGGTGCCCTCCTGGCTGGCACCCACTGGTGCTTGGGGGGGGGGGGGGGGGGGGGGGAGGGGGCAAGGCCTGACTCCACAGCCCTGTTGGGGGGGGTGGGGTTGGTTCTCCATCTGTGGGGCTGAGGATGGCTTCGTGTCCGTGCTCTCCTTTAGGCTGTGTAGTGTGGGGCTGGCAGGGAGGGGGTGAGGGGGGCGCCCGGGCGGTGGGGTGGCGATGGGGGCGCGGCACACGGCGTGGCACAGCAGGCTGCTGCCCTCCCTCCCCGAGCCGCCGCCGCCGAGCTCCTGATTGCCTGTGGCACTCAAGTGTTGCAGAAAAACAGCAGCTGTAAGGAGAGAGCAGCTCTCCAGGGCTTCCTGCGGCCGGCAGAGCGGCAATTAGCGGCGGCTGGGGGCTGGCAGGAGGCTTGCAGCGGGCTGGGAGGGCTGCCTCGGGGGGGGGGGGTGGGGGTGGCCCTTGAACGGCTCGCACCGTGGGGGCTCCGTGTCCCCCGGCAAGGAGGGGGGCAGGAGCCATCCCCCAGGGCTCTCGGGGGTGGGGGTAGGGGGGAATGAAGGAGGTGGTTGGTTTGGTTTTTGAA
The DNA here is from genome assembly GCF_026170545.1 of Melanerpes formicivorus. Lineage (NCBI taxonomy): Eukaryota > Metazoa > Chordata > Aves > Piciformes > Picidae > Melanerpes > Melanerpes formicivorus. Next base: position 532,747 of record NW_027142539.1, read on the forward strand.
GGGCCAGGCTGAGATGTGGCTCTGAGCAACCTGATCTAGTGTGAGGTGTCCCTGGCCGTGGCAGGGGGGGGTTGGAAGTGGATGAGCCTCGAGGTCCCTTCCAACCCTGGCAGGGTCTAGGATTCTGTGCCGGGCTCCTGGTTTTGGAGGGGTTTGGTGTTACTGGAAGCAGCTTTCTGGGTCGGTCCCTCCTCTTCCTGGGGTCTTTGTGCTCCTTGGTGCTGAGCAGCAGCTCTCAGGGGAGCAAGGAGCAGCACCCTGTGGCTGTTTGGGTGGGGATGGGGAGGGGGTCATGCACCTGGGGAGCTTCCTTGGTGAGAGGGGGTCGGGTGGGTTCTCCTGCAGCAGCAGAGCTGCTCTGCACAGGGGGGTAGGGGTGGGCAGCTCTTGGGGAGCAGCAGCAGCACCCTGTGGCTGTTTGGGTGGGGATGGGGAGGGGTTGTCCATCCACCTGGGCAGCTCCCTTGGTGGGAAGGGATGGGGTGAGTGTGCAGGGGGGGAGTCTCCTGCAGCACCAGAGCTGCTCTGCACAGTGGGGCAGGGTTGTGCAGCTCTTGGGTAGCAAGCAGCAGCATCCTGTGGCTGTTTGGGTGGGGATGGGGAGGGGGTCATCCACCTGGGGAGCTTCCTTGGTGAGAGGGGGTCGGGTGGGGTCTCCTGCAGCAGCAGAGCTGCTCTGCACAGGGGGGTAGGGGTGGGCAGCTCTTGGGGGAGCAAGCAGCAGCACCCTGTGGCTGTTTGGGTGGGGATGGGGAGGGGGTCATCCACCCCCCTGGGGAGCTTCCTTGGTGGGAAGGGATGGGGTGAGTGTGCAGGGGGGGAGTCTCCTGCAGCACCAGAGCTGCTCTGCACAGGGTGGGCAGGGTTGTGCAGCTCTTGGGTAGCAAGGAGCAGCATCCTGTGGCTGTTTGGGTGGGGATGGGGAGGGATTGTCCATCCACCTGGGGAGCTTCCTTGGTGAGAGGGGGTCGGGTGGGGTCTCCTGCAGCAGCAGAGCTGCTCTGCACAGGGTGGGCAGGGTTGTGCAGCTCTTGGGGAGTAAGGAGCAGCATCCTGTGGCTGTTTGGGTGGGGATGGGGAGGGGTTGTCCACCCACCTGGGGAGTTCCTTTGGTGACAGGGCTGATGGTGGTGGGGGAGTCTCCTGCAGCAGCAGAGCTGCTCTGCACAGTGGGGCAGGGTTGTGCAGCTCTTGGGTAGCAAGCAGCAGCACCCTGTGGCTGTTTGGGTGGGGATGGGGAGGGGGTCATCCACCCACCTGGGCAGCTCCCTTGGTGAGAGGGGGTCGAGTGGGGTCTCCTGCAGCAGCAGAGCTGCTCTGCATGGGTGGGGGGAGGGGGGGCAGCTCTGCCTTTTCCCCTGCTGGGCATTGCCCCTTGCCCTGACCTGCTGCTCTCCTGCTGGCAGACGGAGATCGCCAAGCGGCTCAACGTGATCTGTGCCCAGCTCATCCCGTTCCTGTCCCAGGAGGTGGGTGAGCCCCTGGCTGAGCCAGCTGGGTGTGCAGAGTGGGGGGAGGGGGGGTGTTGGGCATTGCCCAGTGTGCTCTTCTCTCCCCTCAGCACCAGCAGCAGGTGGTCCAGGCCGTGGAGAGAGCGAAGCAGGTGACTATGACCGACCTGAACGCGGCCATCGGGGTACGTCCACCCTCTGCCCACCCCTTCCAGCCACCCCCCCCGGCCAGGGCTGATGGTGCTCCTGCAGGCAGCAGTGCCTCCCCTGCTCCCACTTGTCCCCTGGGCTGGAGAGCCCGTCCTGCCTCCCACCCAACCTCAACCCAGGGGGTTGGCTGCAGGCTCCTGCCCCTACTGCCTGTCTCCCACCCATGGCTGGGGCAGGGGCAGGAGCAGGGCAAGCCAGGCTGGTCTGGGGGTCTGCCAGTGGCACTAGGGGTGGATGAGATGCTGCAGGGTGTGGTGCATGTCATTGTGTCCTGATGCCCTGTGGCCTGGGTGGAGCTGAGGGGTCGCCACTGCCCCCACACCTTGGTTATTGCCTTGAGACTGCAGCATTAGGGGTATGGATTTGGGCAGGGTGCCCCATCTGTCCCAGCAGCTCCTGCTGCAGGGTGGGAGGAGGTGGTGAAGGGGACACAGTGGCCACAGCTCGGCTGGGAGCACCCTGGGGGTGTGCCTTGCCCCTCTTCACCCAGCTGCCCATCCCCAGGCCTGACCCAGGGCTGCTGCTGGGGAGGACCAGGCTCTTCCCCCACACCACCACTCCTGGCAGCCATCCTGACCTGGCCCTTCCGCTCTGCTCTCTCCTCTCGCTCCTCTCCAGCACCAGCTCCAGACCCAGCACCTCTCACACCACGCTCCCCCCATCCCCCTGACCCCCCACCCCTCGGGGATGCAGCCTGCTGGCCTTGCTGGCATCAGCAGTGCCTCAGGGCTGCTGGCACTCTCGGGGGCTCTGGGGGCCCAGGCTCAGCTCCTCGCCAAAGATGATCGAGGAGTCCACGACACTGAGCCCAGGGGTGAGTGTGGGGGATGGGAGCCAGGGGCCTTAGGGGGGGAGTCAAGCCTGCTGAGAACCTTGGGGTGGGGGCCAGGCCTGGGTAGGGACAGCTTGGTTGTGCCTCAGAGCTCCTGACCGGGCTGGTGGAGCAGGAGGCTCGCTGGTCACAAGGGGTTTGGGTGGGGAACAGCTCCCCACCAAGCAGCCCCTTCCAGGGGGGCAGCAGGGGGTGGTGTGGGGGGCCCAGGACCACCCTGCTGCTGTAGCACTCTCTGAGACCTACCATGAGTGCTCCAGCATGTGGGGGGTCTTGGTGGTGGCACACAGCATGTCCCTTCTTCCCTCCTCCTCCTCCTCCTCCTGCTGCACCTCTGCATTGCCACAGCGACGGAGCGAGACCCCGGCCCTGTGAGTGCCTTTTGCTTCTCTTGCACCACTTCCCCCTGGCTCTGCAGGCTTGGCCAGGACCCCAGGAGTGGGGGACTGTAGGGGGAAGGAGTGCTGCTCCCCAGCCAAGGCACAGCTGAGTGGGTGCTGTCCCCAGAGGGACCCCTTCCCTCTGGGTGTCTCCCTCCCCAAGCAGTGTCCCCTTCCTCACTCCTTTGGCAGCACCCCACAAAGCTGGTGGCACAGGGGGGTTGCACTGGGGCCCTCTGTGCCCTGGGAGCTGCCCTATATTGGTACTGCTCACCCTGGGAGTTGGGCACAGCCCCTAAAGCTGTGTCCCCCCTGCCCCAGAGCTCCCTGGTGCTGCCCAACGGGGAACGGGCGAGAGCCATCTCCGAGTACCTGAGCAGCAGCAAGAAGAGGAAGGTGGAGGAGAAGGACTTTGTCACAGACTATGTGAGCCCAGGGCTGGGGGGGGCAGGGGGCTTGGGGCATCCCTGTCTCCTTGCAGGGCACTGCCAAGCAGAGCTGCCTGCATCTCTGGCCCTGCCAAAGCAGAGGGGAGGGCAGCCTCGGCCCCTTGGGCTCCAACTCTGCTCTGTGTTTCAGGGCAGTGACGCAGACAAGAGCGAAGACAACTTGGTGGTGGATGAGGTCAGTGTGCAGGGTGTGGGCTGGGGTCGCCTGCCCATCCCTCTCCCCTCTTGTGAGGCTTACCAGGCTGCTAGAGACAGAGGTGGGCAGCACGGGGGGAGGTGGTGGTAGGGCCCTGGAGTCTTGCTCACTAGCCCTGGCTGGCACTAGTCATGAGCCCTGGGATCCAGGCTTCCAGCCTGGCCCTGGCTGGGGACATCCCTGCTCCCCTGCCTGCTATGCTGCCTGCTGGTTTCCCTACCTCCCAGGACCCCTCTTCCCCGCACAGCGTCCACTCCTACTCATCGCGGGAGAACGGAGTGGAGAAGGCTCCCCTGGGGAGGAAGGAGGCTGTGCCTCTCAGCCCCACCTCCATGGCCTCCTCCAGCAGCATGTCCCCCTCCCGGAGCAAGGATGTGCCCACGGTAGGTGCCCTGCCTGGGGCAGCTGGGATGTGCCACCTGGGGGTCCCCCAGGCTCAGTTGGTGCAGCTGCCAGGCGGGGGTGGTCCCCTTGCCTCCAAACCATGGGGCAAAGGCAGGGCAGGGAGGGGGTGACAGGGAGGGCTCCTGCTGCATTAGATCCCCTCTGGTGTCTCATCCCACAGCCCCTGCAGTGCTAGCAGGGGGAGGAGGGGAGGGAGGATCAGGGACTGGCTCCTGCTGCATTAGATCCCCTCTGGTGTCTTGTACTACAGCCCCTGCAGTGCTAGCAGGGGGAGGAGGGGAGGGAGGAACAGGGGGTAGAAACAGAGACCAGCTCCCGGGGGCTCCTGCTGGATTAGATCCCCTCTGGTGTCTCATCCCACAGCCCCTGCAGTGCTGGGAGGGGTAGGAGGGGAGGGAGGATCAGGGACCAGCTCCTGCTGCATTGGATCCCCTCTGGTGTCTTGTACTACAGCCCCTGCAGTGCTAGCAGGGGGAGGAGGGGAGGGAGGAACAGGGGGTAGAAACAGAGACCAGCTCCCGGGGGCTCCTGCTGGATTAGATCCCCTCTGGTGTCTCATCCCACAGCCCCTGCAGTGCTGGGAGGGGTAGGAGGGGAGGGAGGATCAGGGACCAGCTCCTGCTGCATTGGATCGCCTCTGGTGTCTTGTACCACAGCCCCTGCAGTGCTAGCAGGGGGAGGAGGGGGGAGAGAAGCAGGGGTGAGGAGCAGGGACCAGCTCCCTGGGAAGGAGACCCCCTGGCAGGGGTGGGAGCCTGCTTACCAGACCTCTCTGTTCCCGGCAGGTGGAGAAGGCAGGGACCCCCAGCCTGAAGTCCAGCACCCCAACCTCCCAGGGCGACGCTGCAGCCCCAGGCTCCAGCAGCGCCCAGCAGTTTCGCCCCGCTGCCCCCAAGCCCCCCGTGGACCCCCTGGGTGAGCTTGGCCCCGCCGGGGCCGGCGCGGGTGGCTCCGAGCCTTGATCCCACCTGGGCCCCGTCCCTTCACGCCGCCTCTCCTCCGGCAGCCCTGGGCCTGAGGAACCCTTTGGGAGTGCAGAGCCCCTACTCAGCCGCCTTTGGCATGGCTCACCCTGCCGTTAACGGGGACCTGGCTGGCACCGGCGCCTACGCCAGCCTCCACCTCATGTCCCCCCAGCTGAACGGGGCCGCGGCCGCCGTGGGAGCCGGCAGCTACGGACGCTCCCCGCTGGTGCGTGAGCCTCTGCCCTCGGGGTTGGGGGGGGGCTGGTGGGCCAAGAGCTGTCTCTCACTCGCTGTCCCCTCCAGGTGGGCTACGACCCTCACCCCCACATGCGCGTCCCGGGGCTGGCGGCTGGCATGCAAGTGGGGACGTCAGGGAAGCCGTGAGTGGGGCTGGAGGGCTGCAAAGTTGGGGGGTGGGGGGAGGAGGTGTCTGCAGGGCTGAAGTGGGGAGGTTGCAAATGGGTCTGGGGCAATGGGGAGCACAGCCCAAAGTGGGGGGGGGTAGCCATTCCTGGGCAGCACTGTGCCCAGCCCCATTGCTGGGCAGGAGCTGAGCTTCGCCAGGCACCGCTCACAGCTCTGCTTCCAAGCCCTGCTGCCCGTGTGGGGCACTGCTGGGCCCCCACCACCTGGCACCAGCTGCTCTCCACGCAGGATCCTTAGGTGTTTCGTTCCCAGAAGGAGTAATTGGCCCCTGGAATGTGCTGCCCAGGGAGGTGGTGGAGTCCCTGTCCCTGGAGGTGTTCAAAAATGGCTTGGACGTGGCACTGGGAGCCATGGTTTAGTTGTCAGGGGGTGTTAGGTGCTGGGTGATAGGTTGGACTTGATGATCTCTAAGGTCTTTTCCAGCCTGGTTGGTTGGTTGGTTGATTGATTGTGTGATCCTCACTGCTCTGCCCCCTCCCGCAGCGCCTACTCCTTCCACGTCAGCGCCGATGGGCAGATGCAGCCTGTGCCCTTCCCCCCCGACGCCCTCCTGGGCTCGGGCATCCCCCGGCACGCACGGCAGCTGCACACCCTGAGCCACGGGGAGGTGGTTTGTGCTGTCACCATCAGCAACTCCACCCGGCACGTCTACACCGGGGGCAAGGGCTGTGTGAAGGTGTGGGACGTGGGGCAGCCGGGCACCAAGACGGCCGTGGCTCAGCTGGACTGCCTGGTGAGGAGGAGCAGCAGGAATGGGGCTGGGAGGGGGCTTGGGAGGGGAATGTGCTCCTGGGGCAGAGGAGGAGGGCAGAGGGTCCTTCTGTAGCTGGAGGCTGTCTCCCAGGTGCTCTGCCATGCACTGATCAGCTCTTGCCCTGGCCCTGTGCCCTGCAATCCCAATTCAGGAGCAGGGGAAAGGTTCTGGTAGAGCTTGGAGCCCTGGGCTGGTTCCACCTTGCTGGAGCTGTGCCTCACCTGCTCCAGCAGTGCCTGTGTCTGCCCAGCAGCTGCTGGCAGAGGGAGCCTGTGGGGCAGAGGGAGCCTGTGGGGCAGAGGGAGCCCCCCAGGCTGTCCCAAGTGCAGTGACAAGGTGAGAGGCTGCCGTGGGGGCCGGCTGGGCTGACAGGGTCCTGCCTCCTGCCCCCCAGAACCGCGACAACTACATCCGCTCCTGCAAGCTGCTGCCCGACGGCCGCAGCCTGATCGTGGGGGGGGAGGCCAGCACCCTCTCCATCTGGGACCTGGCAGCCCCCACGCCCCGCATCAAGGCCGAGCTCACCTCCTCTGCCCCTGCCTGCTATGCCCTGGCCATCAGCCCCGACGCCAAAGTCTGCTTCTCCTGCTGCAGCGACGGCAACATCGTGGTGTGGGACCTGCAGAACCAGACGCTGGTCAGGTCAGCCTGGGGCAGGGCTGCCTGAGCCTCCTTGGGCCCTGCAGGGACTCTTTGCTCCCCTCCAGGGTCTCCTCACCTCTCCCCACACTCTCCCTGCCCCTGGGACGCTCTCTGTCCTCGCAGCAGGGATCTCCTGCTGCAGGTGCTGGCAGCTCTCATACTGTGCCCTCCCTCTCCCCCTTCTTTCCCAGGCAGTTTCAGGGCCACACAGACGGTGCCAGCTGCATTGATATCTCCAACGATGGCACCAAGCTGTGGACAGGGGGCCTGGACAACACAGTGAGGTGCTGGGACCTGCGGGAAGGGCGCCAGCTGCAGCAGCACGACTTCAGCTCCCAGGTAGGGGCTGGCAGCAGCCAGGAGCACCACAGGGCTGGCCAGGACCTGCCAGGCCTGACTCTATCCTTCATCCCCACCTAGATCTTCTCCTTGGGCTACTGCCCAACAGGAGAGTGGCTGGCAGTGGGCATGGAGAGCAGCAACGTGGAGATCCTGCACGTCACCAAGCCGGACAAGTACCAGCTGCACCTCCACGAGAGCTGTGTCCTCTCCCTCAAATTCGCCGCCTGCGGTAGGGACTCCTCTCCTGGGCCCCCCTGGACACAACTTCCTCTCCTGGACTTGTGTCCCACAGCTGTTTGTGCTGTGGGGCAAGCAGTGGCTCTGGCAGCCAGCCCACTGCTGTGTGGATGCCAGTGGTACCCCCCTCAGCTAAGGGCTGCTCGTCCCTCCAGGAGCAACCCCCACGGCTGTACCCTTGGCTGTTGGTGCCAGGACCCTCTTCTGTGCTGCTGAAAACAGCAGCAGAGATGTCCCCACCTTGTGTTACACAACCTGGGCATAGTTTGCTGCAGGACTCCAGCTGGTGTGGGCCTGGTTGGGTGACCCAGGGCTGCTCTTTGTGTCCCTCCCCCAGGGAAGTGGTTTGTGAGCACGGGGAAGGACAACCTGCTCAATGCCTGGAGGACGCCCTACGGAGCCAGCATCTTCCAGGTGTGTGATGTGGGGCTGGGGGGCAAAGATGGGCATCAGGGTGAGGTTGCTCAGAGCTGGGTCTGCCCTGAGCTAGGACTGCCCTGAGCTGGGACTGCCCTGAGCTGGGACTTCCCAGTACATCCCAGCTGTGAATGTGTCTCCTCCATAATGAGCCCCATAAAGAGACTTGTCTAGGCACAGCTCAGGGCCCCAAGGATAGAAGGAGAGGAAATGGCCTGAAATTGTGCCAGGGCAGGGTTAGGTTGGAGATGAGTTAAAATTTCTTTGCTGCCAGAGTGGTCAGGGCTTGGCACAGGCTGCCCAGGGAGGTGCTGGAGTCCCCAGGAAAGGTGTGGCCATGGCACCTGGGGCCATGGGTTGGTGGCCGTGGTGGTGCTGGGCTGAGGGTTGGATTTGATGATCCCAGACATCTTTTCCAACCCAATCCATTCTGTGATTCTATGACCTTGCTGGGGGGGGAGGGGGGGGGACTGATTCTTGCACTTAACCCCCTGCCCCCTCCTCTCTCCAGTCAAAGGAAACCTCCTCTGTCCTCAGCTGCGACGTCTCCACCGACGACCAATTCATCGTCACCGGCTCCGGGGACAAGAAAGCCACAGTCTATGAGGTCATTTACTGAGCAGGAGCCAGGTGCCAACTGCAGGGAGGGCACACACCACGTGGCTGGGTGCAGAGGTCCACGTGGCTGGAGGAGGAGTGGACTCTACCTGCCCTGCTTGCTGCCTTCCCAAAGAACAGGCGGCCGGGGACCAGGACATCCAAGCTCGGAGGAGAAGCAACCGAGGGCTGGAGGTGGCCCTGGGCCCACGGCCAGGCCTGATGCTGGGCTGGGAGGTGGCAGCTGCTGCTGGGGGTGAATCTCCTGGGGACTTTTTTCCTCCTTGGTTTTGGTCTTTTGTTTGTTTCTAAACCTGGACTTGGGGGCAGTTGGGGGTGGGAGGGTCTGGCCTCCTTAGGAGGTTTGGTTTGGTGCTTTTTGGTTTGCTTCCTTGGGGTTTTGGTTTGCTTCCTTGGGGTTTTTTGTTTGGTTGGTTTGGTTTTTGGTTTGGTTTGTTGATGATTTTTTGTTGGTGGTGGTGGTGGTTTTGTTGCTTCTTCTGGGTTTGGTTTTGTTGCCTCCTTTTGGGTTTGGTTTTTGTTACTTCTATTTTTTGGGGGGGGTTTGTTGCTTTCTCTTTTGGGTTTGGTTTTGTTGCTGCTTTCTCTTTGGGGTTTGGGTTGTTTGCTGCTTTCTCTTTGGGGTTTGGGTTGTTTGCTGCTTTCTCTTTGGGTTTGGGTTTGTTGCTGCTTTTTGTCTCTTGCTTCTCTTTTGGGGTTTGGGTTTGTTGCTCCTTTTTGTCTGTTGCTTTCTCTTTGGGTTTGTGTTTGTTGCTGCTTCTCTTTGGGTTTGGTTTTGTTGCTCCTTTTTGTCTGTTGCTCTGTCTTTGGGTTTGGGTTTGCTGCTCTCTGGGTTTGGGTTACTTGCTGCTTTCTCTTTGGGGTTTGGTTTTGTTGCTCCTTTTTGTCTGTTGCTGCTTCTCTTTGGGTTTGGGTTTGTTGCTGCTTCTTGTCTGTTGCTCTCTTTGGTTTTGGTTTTGTTGCTCCTTTTTGTTTGTTGCTCTCTCTTTGGGTTTGGGTTTGTTGCTCCTTTTTGTCTGTTGCTCTCTCTTAGGGTTTGGGTTTGTTGCTCTCTCTTTGGGTTTGGGTTTGTTGCTCCCTCTTTGGGTTTGGGTTTGTTGCTCCTTTTTGTCTGTTGCTCTCTCTTTGGGTTTGGGTTTGCTGCTCTCTGGGTTTGGGTTAGTTGCTGCTTTCTCTTTGGGGTTTGGTTTTGTTGCTCCTTTTTGTCTGTTGCTGCTTCTCTTTGGGTTTGGGTTTGTTGCTCCTTTTTGTCTTGCTGCTTCTCTTTGGGTTTGGGTTTGTTGCTCTCTCTTTGGGTTTGGGTTTGTTGCTCTCTCTTTGGGTTTGGGTTTGTTGCTCCTTTTTGTCTGTTGCTCTCTCTTTGGGTTTGGGTTTGCTGCTCTCTGGGTTTGGGTTGGTTGCTGCTTTCTCTTTGGGGTTTGGTTTTGTTGCTCCTTTTTGTCTGTTGCTGCTTCTCTTTGGGTTTGTGTTTGTTGCTGCTTCACTTTGGGTTTGGGTTTGTTGCTCCTTTTTGTCTGTTGCTGCTTCTCTTTGGGTTTGGGTTTGTTGCTCCGTTTTGTCTGTTGCTTTCTCTTTGGGTTTGCTGCTTTCTCTTTGGGGTTTGGGTTTGTTGCTCCTTTTTGTCTGTTGCTCTCTCTTTGGGTTTGGTTTGGTTGCTCTCACTTTGGGTTTGGGTTTGTTGATGCTTTTTGTCTGCTGCTCTCTCTTTGGGGCTGTTGCTGCTCTCTCTTTGGGGCTGTTGCTGCTCTCTCTTTGGGGCTGTTGCTGCTCTCTCTTTGGGGCTGTTGCTGCTCTCTCTTTGGGGCTGTTGCTGCTCTCTCTTTGGGGCTGTTGCTGCTCTCTCTTTGGGGCTGTTGCTGCTCTCTCTCTGGGTTTGGTTTTGTTGCCTTTTTTTTTAATTATTATTATTATTTTGGTTTGGTTTCTTTAACTTTTTGCTGTGGGTTGGGGTTTTTGTTTGTTTGGGGTTTTTTGTTTGGGGTTTTTGTTTGTTTGGGGTTTTGTTTGTTTGTTTTCTTGGGTTGGGGTTTTTTTTTGTTGCTGTTGTTGTTATGGCTCTGGGCCAGGCTGGGGAGGATGACCTCTGCCTTCATCTCCTTTCTTTGCCTCCCAGAGTGTATTTAATAATAAAAACAACTCCCCCCCCCCAAAAAAAAAAGCAACAACTCTGCCTTGTCCTGGGCAGCAGCTTCGGTGCTGTGTGGCTGTGGGCCGGATCCAGGGGAGGATGGAGGAGAGCAGGGGAGCAGCATTGTCCCCTTTGGCCACTGCAGTTTGGTGCCAGTGCTCTGCTGCAGGGCTGGCAGCAGCTGGTCCTAGGCATGGTGAGGAGATTCTGGGCCTGGAGCAGGGCAGTGGCTGCTGTGTGGGGTGACCCTGGAACGAGGGATGCAAGGGAAGAGGCCAGCACTGGAGGAAGCAGGTTTGGAAGGAAATGAGCTGTGAGCAGTCAGTGCTGGCTTATCAGCCTGGCTTGGTGCCAGGGGTTGTTGCTGAGAGCCTTGGAGCTCAGCCCACCAGCAGCAGGCAGGGTGAGGGCTGCTGGGGAAGCAGCACACTGCTGGCTGTGGCCATGGCTGCCAGGGGAAGGGGTGGTGCAGTGGCTGTGGGCATGGCAAGGGCTGCCAGGGGAAGGGGTGGTGCAGTGGCTGCCATGGGCTTGACCCATCCTGCCTGGTACCAGGCTTCTAGCAGGGCAGGAGCTTGGGCTGCTGGGCCGAGCAGGCAGCTCTGGCAAGCTAGGAAAGACCTGGCCAAGGAAGGTGGCAGGGCTGCTCCTGGACCCTGCCCAACTACCCTTCATGGCACAGCCTTTGCCATTGCCCAGGAGCAAGCCCCAGCCAGGCAGCACAGCCTGGGGAAGCTGCAGCCAAGGTGACTTTCCCCTCCCTGCCCAGGTGGAGGGGTGGGATGGGAGCAGCTCCTGCTTCTGACTCCCAATGCAAACTGCCACCATGGAGGGGGCCAAGCCTCTATCTCTGTGGGTGCAGCTGCAGAGGCCACATCCAGAGGGCTGAGGCTGAAGGTCAGGCCCCCAGGGACAGAATTCCATTGAGCCTGCAGTGAGATCAGTCCCTGCCCAGCCTCCCCCCCTGCCCTCACCCCCAGACCAGACACTTCTTTGTTCCTGTTTATTAGTAAGGGACTGAAACCACAGTTAAATACATTTCTTTATTGGTCATTTACAGCTGCTCCTGCCATGAAACCAGTAGCAGTAATTTGGGATCACCACTCTCCCAGCCCCTCTTGGCATTGTTTTACCCTCACAGATAGGCACCAGGCCACCTCAGCCTGGCCTCTGCCCACTTGGAGGGCACGCCTGCCCATGAGCACTCAGCCCCAGCTCTCCCCTTCGCCTCTGGGAGCAGGGCAGGGGACCAGAGCTGGGACCCTGACCCTCGTTTTGGCAGCTGGAAGGTGAGGAGCAGGAGGAGGGCTGGCCCAGCACAAGTCTCCACCAGCTTTGGGCAAGGGTTGGCTGCTTCCCTGCTGGCTAAGGGAGGGTGGCAAAGGGGGAAGGCCTCAGTAAACCACCTCATAGACTGTGGCCTTCTTGTCACCAGAGCCTGTAACGATGAATTTGTCGTTGATGGAGATGTCACAGCTCAGCACTGAGGAGGACTCTTTAGACTGAAAGGGAGAGAGGGGGGTGGTGAGGGCACTGCTGGGGGCTGAACCTGCCCTCATCCCTCTCCCACCCCCAGCCCAGTGCCACCCCCCTGCACCTGGAAGATGCTGGCACCGTAGGGAGTCCGCCAGGCGTTCAGCAGGTTGTCCTTCCCTGTGCTCACAAACCACTTCCCTGGGGCAGGAGACAAAGTGGGGATAGGGTTTGGGAAGCCATCCAGAGGAGGTGAGCAGGGGAAGGGAACCCAAAGGAGCCACAAGCAGGGAGGACAGAGCTTGCCTACCGCAGGAGGCGAATTTGAGGGAGAGGACACAGCTCTCGTGGAGGTGCAGCTGGTACTTGTCCGGCTTGGTGACGTGCAGGATCTCCACGTTGCTGCTCTCCATGCCCACTGCCAGCCACTCTCCTGTTGGGCAGTGCCCCAGGGAGAAGATCTAGGTGGGGATGAAGGACAGAGTCAGGCCTGACAGGTCCTGGCCAGCCCTGTGGTGCTCCTGGCTGCTGCCAGCCCCTACCTGGGAGCTGAAGTCGTGCTGCTGCAGCTGGCGCCCTTCCCGCAGGTCCCAGCACCTCACTGTGTTGTCCAGGCCCCCTGTCCACAGCTTGGTGCCATAGTTAGAGATGTCAATGCAGCTGGCACCGTCTGTGTGGCCCTGAAACTGCCTGGGAAAGAAGGGGGACAGGGAGGGCACAGTATGAGGGCTGTCAGCACCTGCAGCAGCCAGCAGCAGGAGATCCCTGCTGCGAGGACAGCGAGTGTCCCAGGGGCAGGGACAGTGTGGGGAGAGATGAGGAGACCCTGGAGGGGAGCAAAGAGTCCCTGCAGGGCCCAAGGAGGCTCAGGCAGCCCTGCCCCAGGCTGACCTGACCAGCGTCTGGTTCTGCAGGTCCCACACCACGATGTTGCCGTCGCTGCAGCAGGAGAAGCAGACTTTGGCGTCGGGGCTGATGGCCAGGGCATAGCAGGCAGGGGCAGAGGAGGTGAGCTCGGCCTTGATGCGGGGCGTGGGGGCTGCCAGGTCCCAGATGGAGAGGGTGCTGGCCTCCCCCCCCCACGATCAGGCTGCGGCCGTCGGGCAGCAGCTTGCAGGAGCGGATGTAGTTGTCGCGGTTCTGGGGGGCAGGAGGCAGGACCCTGTCAGCCCAGCCGGCCCCCACGGCAGCCTCTCACCTTGTCACTGCACTTGGGACAGCCTGGGGGGCTCCCTCTGCCCCACAGGCTCCCTCTGCCCCACAGGCTCCCTCTGCCCCACAGGCTCCCTCTGCCAGCAGCTGCTGGGCAGACACAGGCAGTGCTGGAGCAGGTGAGGCACAGCTCCAGCAAGGTGGAACCAGCCCAGGGCTCCAGGCTCTACCAGAACCTTTCCCCTGCTCCTGAATTGGGATTGCAGGCCACAGGGCCAGGGCAAGAGCTGATCAGTGCATGGCAAAGCACCTGGGAGACAGCCTACAGCCACAGAAGGACCCTCTCCCCTCCTCCTCTGCCCCAGGAGCACATTCCCCTCCCAAGCCCCCTCCCAGCCCCATTCCTGCTGCTCCTCCTCACCAGGCAGTCCAGCTGAGCCACGGCCGTCTTGGTGCCCGGCTGCCCCACGTCCCACACCTTCACACAGCCCTTGCCCCCGGTGTAGACGTGCTGAGTGGAGCTGCTGATGGTGACAGCACAAACCACCTCCCCGTGGCTCAGGGTGTGCAGCTGCCGTGCGTGCCGGGGGATGCCCGAGCCCAGGAGGGCGTCGGGGGGGAAGGGCACAGGCTGCATCTGCCCATCGGCGCTGACGTGGAAGGAGTAGGCGCTGCGGGAGGGGGCAGAGGAGAGCCTTGAACCATCCCCCCCTGTGACACCCGAGTGCCCTCCTCCCCCATCAGCCGCGCTGGAGCCAGGTGGAAGGTGTCTGCTGCACTGGCTAATGAGGGAGGTAATTAAGCAGCTCCTCGTTAGCAGCCCCTGCCTTGAACTCCAGGCCGGTGCTGGACTCAGAAGTGTGAAGTCCAACCTGGCCCTGCCCTGCCCTACATCGGCTGGGTGTAGGAATGAGCCCCGGGGAAGGAGACCCCCCTGGCCCCCACCCCCCCGCTGCCCACCCTCCCTGCAGCCCCTGCATGCAGCCATACTTACGGCTTCCCCCCAGGGATGCTGGGGAGTGAAGAGGAGATGGAGGAAGCCCTCAGGTGAGGGTGAGACTCAAAAGCCACCTGCTCCAAGTGAAGGGCACATGAGAGGCAAAGGAAGGGACACCAAGGCTGGGCTCCTGCCTTCCCCCACCTGCTCTGGGGACCAGGCCAGCCCAGCTCTGCCCAAGCTGCTTTCTCCCACAGCTCCACAACCCAAACTCCTCCAAGTGGGAGCCCTTCCTCGGGCTGCTTGAGCTGATGGCAGTGGCACAGATGCCACACATCAGGGGCAGTTCCTGCCCAGGACAAGTGGCAGAGCCAACAGCTGCCAGCAGCCTTGGCCTGGCCCTTGCAGACTTACCATGGGGGAGCGGCCGTACATCACAGCGCCGCTGACCTGCGGTGAGAGGTGGATGCCCAGGTACATGCTGGGGGCTGGCAGCTCCCCGTTGAGGGTGGCATGAGACAACATCCCCAAGGTAGAGGAGTAGGGGCTGGAGATGCTCAGGGGGCTGCGGAGAGCTGCGTGAGGAGAGAGCCCAGCGGTTGGGCCCTGGCCAAGGGGTGTGAGCAGCATCACCCAGGGCAAGAGGGCACCAGGCAGGAGCCAGGCAGGAAGACCGGTGCCAGCTCTGACCCAGGAGCCCCTGGTGTGGACCAGCAGATCAGGAGGAGGTGGATTAGGGGTTAGGACCAAAGGGGAGGGGCAGCCAAGGGGCAACCAAGGACCAAAGGAGAGCATCCAAGGGGCAACCAAGGACCAAAGGAGAGCAGCCAAGGGGCAGCTAAGGACCAAAGGAGAGGGACAGCTAAGGACCAAAGGAGAGCAGCCAAGGGGCAGCTAAGGACCAAAGAGGGGCAGCCAAGGGGCAACCAAGGACCAAAGGAGAGGAACAGCCAAGGGGCAACCAAGGACCAAAGGAGAGGGGCAGCTAAGGACCAAAGGAGAGGGGCAGCCCCTGATCTTCAACCTTCATTGGGATGTAGATACAGCACAGGCAATCAAATGGCTCCAACCCCTCCAAAGGGTGCACCAGAGCCCAGCCACTAAGCCACAGCAACCCTCAGCCCTGCTGCCAAGGCCTGCTCTGTCTTGGCCAGGTCAGGCTACCCCTGGCTGACAGCCAAGTGGTTCCACCTTCAGGCTTTTGATGATTTAGTGAAATTGAGTCCAAATTGCTGCTAATTTCTGGCCCAGACAAGGGTCTAATGTCTCTGGTCCTGCCATGTTTCTCTCTTGGACCTGTCCTCCTCATACCACCTTTAGGTGCCAAGATGCTCCAGAAACCTCTTCCCAAGGCAGGAAGAGGGGATGTGACCAGTTCACCATCATAGAACTGTTAGGGTTAGAAGGGACCTCGAGGATCATCCACTTCCAACCCCCCTGCCATGGGCAGGGACACCTCACACTAGATCAGCCACCACAGAGGCTGCTGCAGAGCCTTCACAACCCTCCCCTTGTGCTCTCAAGAAGGTGGCAGCTATTGACAGGGGCTTCTGGGTCAGCTGGATCTTGCCCAGGCTCCCTGCAGCACCCAGCACATGCAGACCCTCACCCCCATGGAGATCTTCAGCTGCAGCAGTCTGAGGCTGCAGGGCAAGCCCTGGCAGCCTGGTACCTGCACATGGTGCACACGCTGGCCATGGTCCATACCTCTGATCATGTGGAGCCAAAGGTGCCCTGCAGCTCTGCAGCCAGGAGGGAAGAGACCTGCCTGCCCTCAGCCCAGCCCTGCAGCAGCAGAACAGGACCCCCCCAAGCCCTGCCCCCCCCCAGGCACTCACTGATGCTGTCGGTGGTCGGAGCCTTGCCTGGGGGCGGCCGGAGCAGGGCAGCTGAGCTGGGCCCCGGGCCGGGCGTGAGGGAGTCGTGGAGTGGAGAGGCAGAGGAGGGCTTGGAGCTGGCAGTGCTGGCTGGAGGGTCAGGCTGTGCAGCAGAGGGAAGAGAAGCCTCAGCAGCGGGTTGGAAGAGAACCACAGAGCTGCCAACAGCCCAGGCCCACAGGGGAGGGCAGCAGAGCAGCCTGGGGCATGGCCACCCTGAGACTCAGCTACCCTGGATCACCTTCAGAGGCCCCTTCCAACCCAGACCAGGCCATGATTCTATGATCACAGAATGTTAGGGGCTGGAAGGGACCTGAAAAGCTCATCCAGTCCAAACCCCCTGCCAGAGCAGCATCACCTAGAGCAGATCCCACTGGAAAGCATCCAGATGGCTCCTGGGGCTCATCCCCTCTCCTTTCCTCCCTTGCCCCTTCCATCCTTCCCCCAGCATGGGAAGAGCTCCACAGCCCCACTTGCCTCCCTGCTTTGGGTGTAGAACATTCACTGCAAGGCCCAAGTCAGCCTGAACTGCCAGAGTCAGAGGATCACAGATTTTCTGGGGTTGGAAAAGCTCTCTGAGATCATCCAGTCCAGCCTTCAGCCCAGCCCCACCATGGCCACCAAACCATGGCCCCCAAGTGCCATAGCCACACATCTCATGAACACCTCCCATCCCATTTCCATCCCCATCCCTGCTCCCCTATCCCTATCTCCATCCCATCCCTATCCCTGTGCCCATCCCCTTCCTATTCCTGCTCCCCTATCCCCATCTCCATCCCAGCCCCATCCCCGACCCTATCCCCATCCCATTCTTGTTCCCATCCCCTTCCCATCCCCATCCTGTCCCCATCCCTGCTCCCACATCCCCACCTCATCTCCATCCCATTCCCATCCCACCTCCATCTCTATTCCCATCTCCATCCCATTTCCCTCCCCATCTCCATCCCCATCCCATCCCCCTTCCCATCCTTGTCCCCATCCCCTTCCTGTCCCCATCCCTGTTCCCACATCCCTATCCCATTCCCATCCCATCCCCATCTCCATCCCCATTCCCTTCCTATCCCCTTCCCATCCCCATCCCATCCTTGTCCCCATCCCCTTCCTGTCCCCATCCCTGCTTCCACATCCCTATCCCATTCCCATCCCATCCCCATCCCATCCCCATCTCCATCCCCATTCCCTTCCTATCCCCTTCCCATCCCCATCCCATCCTTGTCCCCATTCCCTTCCTGTCCCCATCCCTGTTCCCACATCCCTATCCCATTCCCATCCCATCCCCATCTCATCCCCATCTCCATCCCCATTCCCTTCCCATCCCCTTCCCATCCTTGTCCCCATCCCCTTCCTGTCCCCATCCCTGTCCCCATCCCTGCTCCCACATCCCCATCCCATCCCCATCCCCATTCCCTTCCCATCCCCGTCCCATCCCTGTCCCCATCTCCATCCCCATCCCATCCCCATCCTCATTCCCATCCCATCCCTGTCCCCATCCCACCCCATCCCCCATGGAGCAGGAAGATGCTTGGCAGGCTGCAGGCTCTCCAATCCCCCACAGCTATTTCATTCCTTTCTCTCTTTTTCTTTCTTCTCTCCTATTTTTTTCCCTCCCCTTCCTTATTTCCCCCCCCGCTTCCTTCCTTCTTTCCTTTTTCTTTCCCCCCAGCCTGGGGATTTTCCTGACACCAGCAAAGGGGGAAAAAAAAGAGAGGGAAGGGAGGGAGGGAGGGGGAGAAAAAAAATCACTCAGGGAGGGAAGCTCCATGCTGTGCTGGCAGATTGCTGAGGGCTCTTTGTCTGCTCTAATCCGATTGTGCCGGGGAGCTGCCGCTCGCCTCCTCCCCTGGCCCCCCCCTTCCCCTCCCCACCCCCTCCCTCAGCTGGCTCCTGACCCTGGGATGCAATCCTTGCATCCCTTTGGTCCCCGAGAGCTGCCTGGGAGGGTAGAAACGTCCCTCCCCCCCCCCACCTCTTCCCACACGTTGATGTTTCAATCTAAACCCCCTCCCCCTCTTCCTCCCCCCCCGGGGGCTGGCGCTCGGGGAAAAGGAGGAAGCAAAAGCGAAAGGGAGGGGGGAAAAAAAACCTAAGGGCAAATAAAACCGAAAGGAAACAGAAACTAAAGGATTGCTTTGGCCTCAAGCTGAGCCCAGGGGAGGGTTAGGCTGGAGATTAGGAACAATTTCTGCGCTGCGAGGGTGGGCAGGGGGTGGAAGAGGCTGCCCGGGGAGGGGGGTAGGGGGGTGCGGGGTGGGGGGGTGGAGGTGGAGTCGCTGGCCCTGGAGGTGTGCAAAAAAACCCAAGGAGCAGATCACAGCTCAGAGGATGTCAGGGGTGGGAAAGGACCCCAAGAGATCACTTGATGATCTCTGAGGCCCTTCCAACTCCTTCACAGGATCACAGGATGTCAGGGACCCAAAGAGATCACCCAGTCCAAGCCCCCTGCCAGAGCAGGACCATGCAATCTAGCTCAGGTCACACAGGAACACATCCAGATGGGCCTTGAAAGGCTCCAGAGAAGGAGACTCCACAACCTCTCTGGGCAGCCTGCTCCAGGGCTCTGGGACTGGAAGCTCCTCCTGGTGTTGAGGTGGAGCCTCCTGTGCTGCAGCTTCCATCCATTGCTCCTTGTCCTACCCCAGGGAGCAAGTGAGCAGAGCCTGTCCCCTCCCTCCTGACCCCCAGCCCTCAGGTATTGATAAACATTCATTAAATCCCCTCTGAATCTTCTCTTCTCCAGACTACAGAGCCCCCAGGTCCCTCAGCCTCTCCTCACCAGGCAGTGCTGCAGCCCCCTAACCATTGCCCTCCACTGGGCCCTCTCCAGCAGATCCCTGCCCCTAGATGTGGCCCCTGGGGACAGGGCAGTGCTGGGTAGAAGGTTGGACTCGGTGATCTTAGGAGGGATTTTCCAACCTTAATGGCTCTAGGATTCTGGGAAGCAGCTCTGGGGAATCCTGCAGACAGGCAGGGTGGAAAAACCCTTGCAGAGCTCAACCTCTGCCCTGCAGATGATTTGCCTCCCCCTCAGGGCACAGACCTCTGCTCCTGCCTGGCAGTGGGTGCCAAGCACTCAGCACTGACCTCTCCTTGCTCTCCCATTTGAGCCAGGCAGAAATTCAGGCCCATGTCCCCAGCCCTGCTGCCCACCCAGGGCCTGGGCTGCCCACACTGCTGCTGCCTACCAGAGCCTGGTCCTTGGGCTTGAGCGGCGTGGGGCTGCGGCTGGAGCTGGCAGAGGTTGGGCTCTCGGGCACCTCCCGGTGAGCTGGCAGCAGCCTGCTGCTGGGCACCTGGCTGGGGCTGCCAGGCTCTGAGTTGGGGTCCTGGGGAAAAGAGGAGAGAGGTCTTTGAGGAGTAGCAACCCCCCCAGCCTCACTGTGCAGGGTCCCTACAGATCCATCCCCAGGGTTGAGCCCAGCCTCAGTTTGCTCCTCGCTGCCTGCTGGCTGAGCTGCTCCCCCAGCCCCTTGCTGCCCCTGCTGCTCCCCCAGCCCCTTGCTGCCCCTTGCTGCTCCCCCAGCCCCTTGCTGCCCTTTGCTGCTCCCCCAGCCCCTTGCTGCCCCTGCTGCTCCCCCAGCCCCTTGCTGCCCCTTGCTGCTCCCCCAGCCCCTTGCTGCCCCTTGCTGCTCCCCCAGCCCCTTGCTGCCCCTGCTGCTCCCCCAGCCCCTTGCTGCCCCTTGCTGCTCCCCCAGCCCCTTGCTGCC
Source organism: Melanerpes formicivorus (assembly GCF_026170545.1). Classification (NCBI taxonomy): domain Eukaryota; kingdom Metazoa; phylum Chordata; class Aves; order Piciformes; family Picidae; genus Melanerpes; species Melanerpes formicivorus. The sequence continues at coordinate 552,342 of NW_027142539.1, forward strand.
CCTGCTGCTCCCCCAGCCCCTTGCTGTCCCTGCTGCCCCCCCAGTCCCTCACTATCCCATATCTGCTGAGCAGCATCAATGAGGAGAACCCTGAGAGGGCCTCAGCTCTGCTCCAAAGTCCCTGGATGAGAAACCTCCTTGATCTTGCTCTTGGTACACAAGTGGAGGTGACAGCAGACTCTGGTGGCCACAGACACCTGGGCAAGGAGGGATGGTGACCAGCACCAGCTGCCTCTTGGCAGCCCCTCTGACAGCACTTCAGAGGCAAGGCCACCCCTCAGCCCTTGCACTTCCACAGCCATTCAGCAAGGGCTGTGATTTTTATCACCATCATTACACTGATGAGCAGGTTTTATGAGCATCATTTCCTGCTGATGTCCCTTTCAGGGCTTGTATTTTCTTGGGAGGTGTCAGGAGGAAAAGGAAAAAGAAAAAGAGAAGTGACCTGTGTTCTCCTTTCCTCCCTCCCTCCCTCCCTCTCCCCCTCTCTCTCTCCCTCCCTCCCTCCAGTTTTCCAGGCAAGGCAACAAGGGATGTCCCCCCCAAAAAGCTTCACCCCTGCTAAGAACAGCTGGGGCTGGGGTCTGCTCTGTCTGCCTTGGTGGCCAGAGAAGGTTGTCCCAGAAGCCCCTGGCAGTGTGGTTGGTTGGAAGAGGCTGGGATCCAGCACACCTCCTGCCCCCCAGACACAGGCTCAGTGTGTCATGGGCACAGCTGCTCTAAGGCACCAAAGGCAGCCCAGGACATCTGCCTGCTCCTGCTACCTCCACCAGCCCCTGAGCTGCCAGCAGCCAGCCCAGCTTCTGGGGGCTCACATCCCAGCTTATCAGCATCCCCCAACATGGGATGCTGCAGGACAGGGGCTGAAGCAGGACTGGGAAGCAGAGCCAAGCCTAAGGCTGGCAAAGCTGAGCCCTGGCTGGCACAGCCTGCAAGCCACAGCACTGTGAATCAGAACCAGCCTTGGCTGGCATCAACACATTGGAGAGGGCTGGCACATGGCCTGGCTGGCACATGGCCTGGCTGGCTGCTCCTGCCCAGCAGCAATGACCCAGAACCCCACAGCCCAGGAACCAGAGCCCTAAAGCTCATGCTGGATGCACTGCCAAGGCTTCAGCCTGTCCTTAAGGGCTCACCTCATCCACCACCAGGTTGTAGTCACTCTTGTCCCCATCGCTGTCCTGCAAGGAGGGAGAAGCCCAGGAAGGCTGTCAGGAGTGGGAGGAGCTGGACCAAGCTTTGCCCTACACAACCCCAGCCAGCAGAAACCCTGTGGCATGGGCTGGGTTGGAAGGGACCTTCAAGACCACCCAGTTCCAACCCCCTGCCATGGGCAGGAACAGCTCCCACCAGCCCAGGCTGCTCAGGGCCTCATCCGGCCTGGCCTTGGACACCTCCAGGGAGGAGGCAGCCACAGCCTCCCTGGGCAGCCTGTGCCAGGCTCTCCCCAGCCTCACTGGCAAGAATTTCTTCCTCATCTCCACTCTCAGTCTCCCCTCTGCCAGCTCAAAGCCATTGGCCCTCATCCTTGCCACAAGTCCCTCCCCAGCTCTCCTGGAGCCCCTTCAGGTCCTGGAAAGCTTCTCTAAGCTCTCCCTGGAGCCTTCTCTTCTCCAGGCTGAACAGCCCCAACTCCCCCAGCCTGTCCCCACAGGGGAGGTCCTGCAGCCCCCTGATCATCTTCCTGGCCACCTCTGGCCCCTCTCCAGCAGCTCCAGGTCCTTCTTGTGCTGGGGGCACCAGTGCTGCAGGGGGGGGGGTTGTCTCACAGGAGCAGAGAGGCAGAATCCCCTTCCTTGTCCTTCTGATGCAGCCCAGGACACAGTTGGTCTTCTGGGCTGGCAGTGCCCCTTGCCAGATCCTGTTGAGTTTTCATCACCCAACACTGCATCTCCTCCTGCAGACCACTTCTCATGGACCAGCACCATGCCCTGCAGGCAGCCACTCCACCCTCTGCCCAAAGGGGCTCCCCAGGACGGGCACAGAGCTCCCCAGCCACCCCCCGAGGTCACTGCTCCTTGGGGCACTCACATAATGCCCTGGGGGCTCCTTCTCCTCCCGTTTCCTCTTCAGCCCAGAGCCTCCCAGCCGCTCCTCGTCCTGCAGGCTCTCAGGAGGGGAAGCAGAACCACTCTGAGCCAGAGGGAGGGAAGAGGAAAGCTGTGAGCCAGCAGCAAACCGCAGCCCCCAGAGCCCTGCTCTGAGCCCTTCCTCTCTGGAGAGCTCCCAGCGCCGGTCCAGCAGCAGCCAGCAACCTCTGCAACCAGACTGAGGGCAGGGGTCCCCTCCCCCCACCCAGCAGCTCTCAGGGCTACAGGGGGAGGCAGTACACCCCCCTGCCCCCTCCCATCAGAATCCTGTGGCACCCCAGGAACCCTTGGCCAGGAGTCCCCTGAGATCCAGATGCACTTGGGGTTAGTTTGGTGCTTTAAGCAAAGCCGGGGAAGATGTTTCCAGACCACTCCCCCCCCAAGTTCTGCCCCAGGTTCATTCATTCAGCTCTGATGGGGAAGCAGGATGAGGCCTGTCCCTGGGGGTTAGCTGCCCAGGGTCTCCTGGTGTGGGCAGAAGGGCAGAGGCATTTTTAGGGTGCTCAGAGGCTCAGCCCCATTTAACCCCAACACCACCCTCATCCATCCCCCCTCTCCTTCCAGCTTGCTCCCAGAACAGCCCCTGCCCACTCCTCAAAATCAAGCCAGACCCCACACCCCAGCCCCTTCCCAGGGAGAGTGCAGCTGCTTCCTCAGCCCATCACCCCTAAACCCACCTCCATCAGCCCCAAACCCCCTCCATCACCCCAAAACCACCTCTTCATCACCCCTAAACCACCTCCACAGCCCCAAACCCTGTCCATCACCCCAAAACCCCTAAATCACCTCTTAATCACCCCTAAACCACCTCCATCACCCTTAAACCACCTCCATCAGCCCCAAACCTCTTCTATCAGCCCAAAACCACCTCCATCACCCCCAAACCCTCTCCATCAGCCCATTACCCCTAAATCACCTCTTCATCACCCCAAAACCACCTCCATCACCCCAAAACCACCTCCATCACCCCAAAACCAGATCCATCACCCCAAAACCAGATCCATCACCCCATGACCACCTCCACCCAAGCAAAGCATCTCCCTGGCTGGGGGCAGGAGGAAGAGAGAGAGAGAACAGAGCTCAGCCCCAAGCCCCAGGCCCTTCTCCCTCGCCAGAGCAGGGGGGTGGGCAATGGGGGCAGCAGCCCCAGCTGGCAGAGGAGCCCTGGCTGCAGGGACCCCGGCAGGCAGGAGCTGAGCCAGGCAGCATCCTCAGCAGAGCTGCAGAGCAGATCAGCCCTCAGGAGACAACCAGGCATGGCAGAGTGGAAAATCCCCACCGGAGACTCATTTGCTTCACTTTAACCCTGCTGCTGCAGGAGCCAGAGGGCTGGGAAGGAGGATGGGGCCCAAGCAGGACCAAAATCCCTCCCCTGAGATGCTGCCAGCAGCAGTGGGGATGGGGGGAGTGTGTGTGGGGGGTGTCTCAATCCCTTCCTGTCCCCACAGCCCTGCTCAGAGGAGCAGAGCATGACCCAGGGCTCACTCACAGCCCTCCTCCCCCCACCAGCTCTCCTGCAAACCACCCTGGCACAGCTACAGGAGAGGTCAGGGCAGCTTCTGGGGCAGGGTTCCCCAATCCTGTGTCTGTGCAGGAGGTGGGGAGGGGGAAATGCCCCAGCCCCGAGGTTCCTGCGTGGTCAATTGGTTCCAGCGCAGCAGGACAAAGAGCCTCGACCCACACAAGCCCTGAGCTGCAAGGATGCTGCCTGTGCCCTGGGTGATCTCTGGAGCAGGTCCCCAGATATTCCTGGGATCACAGAGCTGATCCAGCCTGCAGGACACGCAGCGACCATCTCTCCCTCCCCCTCTCCCACCTGACTGCAAGCCTGTGAAGATCAATGCCAATTGCTCCCAGAGGAGAGGCTCGTTAACCCTTCCTTCCCCTGCCTGCACCGGGAGCTGCAGCTCTGCCTTGCTGCAGCCACAGAGCCCGGGCAGGGAGGCACAGAGCTTGGACTCAGGGCAGGCTGAGGGCATTCTCCCAAACGAGGCTGCAGCTAAGGGGTGCAGAGGGGCTGGCAGCACTGGGCTGAGGGAAGGAGACCTGTTCAGCCTGATTCC
>NW_027142540.1:0-40000 GCF_026170545.1 Melanerpes formicivorus
ACAACTGAGGTGTCCCAGAGCAGCATGTGTCAGCACACCCCAGCTCGGGGGGGAACAGCGCTGAGCTCTCCCTGGCGCGCAGGGAGGGGAGCCAGCATGCCTTGGGCTGCAGGGACAACACCACGCTGCTGGCTGGCCTTGGGGACCTTGAGTGGAGCAGGGGGGGCACACTGGTGGCCCACTGACCTGTAGAGGTGCCCAATGAGTGCAGCCAGAGTCTTGTGGTTGAGGCGAGGCAGGCGCTGGATGAGTTCCTTGTAGCGCTCCAGGCGCTGCGGCTTCGAGGAGATCTCTAGGGGGAGGCAAAGGAGCCCTGGAACACTGCTGAACCCAGCAGCTCCACGGGTGACACACAACACAGAGCTCTTGAGGCTGGAAGAGGCCTAGGAGATCAGCAAGTCCAACCCCCAAGAGGGGCTGGGTGTCAGAGGAGGGCTTCAGGGATGCCTTGCCCTGTTCCAGTTAGTGTGGGAAGCTCTGAGGGTGCAGTGAGCAGAGCTCCTGCTCTGCTGGCACCATCAGGACTCTCTGCCAAGGGCAAGAGCAAGTCACACAACATGGAGCTGCTGAGGCTGGAAGAGGCCTTGGAGATCACCAAGTCCAAGCCCTCCCCTAGAGCTCCCAATGCCACCACTGCTGCTAAGCCACCACCACTGCACCACCTCCCTCAGCACTGCATCCAGAGGGCTTTGAAACACCTCCAGGGATGGAGGCTCCACCAGCTCCCTGGGCAGCCTAGGCCAGTGCCTGAGAACCCTTGCTGGGAAGAAACATATTCCTAATGTCCAGCCTGACCCTCCCCTGGCACAACTTGAGGTCATCTCCTCTTACTCTGTCACTTGACCCTTGGGAGAAGAGCCCAAGCTGCATTGGCTCTAACCTCCTCTCAGGGAGCTGTGGAGAGCAATGAGGTCTCCCTCAGCCTCCTCTTCTCCAAGCTAACGAACCCCAGGTCCCTCAGATGCTCCTCCCCAGCTCTGTTCTCCAGATCCTTCCCCACCTTTGCCGCCCTCCTCTGAACCTGCTCCAGCTCCCCAAAGTCCTTCTTGGAGTGAGAGACCCAGACCCAAAACTGAACCCAGGATTTGAGGTGTGGCCTCCACAAGGCCACCAAACCATGGCCCCAGGTGCCATGGCCACACCTTTCTTGAACACCTCCAGGCATGGGGACTCCACCACCTCCCTGGGCAGCTTGTGCCAGTCCCTGACCACTCTGGCAGCAAAGAAATCTTTCCTCATCTCCAACCTAACCTTCCCCTGGCACAATTTCAGGCCATTTCCTCTCCTCAGGTGATAACCTGATGCTAGGGAGCAGAACCCAACCCTCCAACCCCCCCCAGCCCTCTCAGGGAGCTGCAGAGAGCAATGAGGTCTCCCTCAGCCTCCACTTCTCCACACTGAACACCCCCAGCCCCTTCAGCTGCTCCTCCCCAGCCCTCTTCTCCAGACTCTTCCCCAGCTCTGTTGCCCTTCCCTGGCCCTGCTCCAGCTCCTCAATGTCCTTCTTGGAGTGAGAGGCCCAGAACTGAGCCCAGCATTCAGGCTGTGGCCTCCCCAGTGCCCAGTCCAGAGGCACAATCCCTGCCCTGCTCCTGCTGCCCACACCATTGCTGCTCCAGGCCAGGCTGCTGCTGCCCTTCTTGCCCACCTGGGCACACAATGCTGCAGCTCTGCTTTACCATCACCAGGGTGGAGCAGCTGTGGCTCTGCTGCTGGGAGGTTCTATATCCTCAATATTCTCCTTGGAGTGAGGAGCCCAACCCCAACCCCCCGGCCCCAGCGGGGCCTGCACCACGACCCCACCCCGAGGCACCGCGGGGTCAGGGCTGCGGGGCAGGCAGCCCAAGGGCGTGGGCAGGGCTGGGGTGAAGGAGTTACCTGCAGCCTCCTTCCACTGTGGGTGCAGCTCCAGGGTGAAGACAGGGTCCTCCAGCTCGCGGAAGAACCTCTTGAGCACGTCGGTGACGTCCTCGATGAAGTTGTCGCTGATGCGCAGCTTGACGTTGCGAGCGTCGCGCCGGAACTCCTCCATCAGCACCTTGATCCGCGACTTGGCGCCGTTCTTCCTGTAGATCCCCTCGTGGCGCAGCCCTGCCGAGGGCACAGGGGGCAGCAGACCCTTGGAACGGGCTGGGAAAGGCCTCTGAGCTCATCCAGCCCAACCGGCAACCCAGCCCCGCTGTGGCCACCCAAACCACAGCCCCACGTGCTATGGCCGCAGGCTCCTTGGACTCCTCCAGGCATGGGGACTCCACCACCTCCCTGGGCAGCCTGGGACAGTCCCTGACCACCCTGGCAGCAAAGAAATTTCTCTTAACTTCCAACCTAACCCTCCCCTGGCACAATTTGAGGCCATTTCCTCTCCTTTTCTCACCTGAGACTAGGGAGGGCCCAACCCCCACCTGGATCCAGCCATAGGTTCCTTGAACACCTCCAGGGAAGGGGACTCCACCACTTCCCTGGGCAGCCTGTGCCAATCCCTGACCATCCATCCACCCAACACTACTGTGGCCATCAAACCAGGGGCTGGGGCTGGCCCCCCAGGACCCTCTGCCCTGCACCGTCAGCTTTCCAGCATCATGGCCGCAGAGCTGGTGCTGGAGCCCGGAGGTGGGTGCTGGGGGGGCTCCTGCCCTAGGCAGGGGGGCAGCGGCGCGGGGCTGGCGCCCAGGGGGCGCTGAGCCCCCCCAGCAGCAGCAGAGGGGGCGCTGAGCCCTGCCCACGCCGTCCCTCCAGCCTGGCTGGTGCGAGCCCTGTACGACTACGAGGGGCAGAGCCCCGAGGAGCTGAGCTTCCCCGAGGGAGCCATCATCAGGGTGCTGCCCAGGGCCCCTGGGGAGGTGGACGACGGCTTCTGGACCGGGGACTTCAATGGCTGCCTTGGGGTCTTCCCCTCCTTGGTGGTGGAGGAGCTCACTGGGGGCCAAGGGGCAGCTGGGCAGGTTGGTGATGGGGAGGGGTCAGCGTGGTCCCTGCTCTGCTCAGCCTTAGAACCATGGAATGGTTTGGGGTGGGAAAGGCTTCTGAGGTCATCCAACCCAACCAGCAACCCAACCCCCCCATGGCCACCAAACCATGGCCCCAGGTGCCATGGCCACAGGCTCCTTGAACGCCTCCAGGCATGGGGACTCATGCGGGGATCAGTGATCATCTCCCTAGTCTCAGGTGACAGAAGGAGAGGAAATGGCCTGAAATTGTGCCAGGGGAGGGGTGGGTTGGAGAGGGGGAACAATTTCTTTGCTGCCAGAGTGGTCAGGGATTGGCACAGGCTGCCCAGGGAGGTGCTTGGAGGGGTTCAAGGAGCCTGTGGCCATGGCACCTGGGGCCATAGTTTGGTTCCATGATTAATCCACATCCCCAAGGAGTCACAGGGGCCCAATACTACCCTTAAGAGAATCCCCAAGGGGGGCTGCTGCTTTGAGACCTCCCCCTCTACTCTGCCCTGGTGAGGCCATGCCTGGAATATTGCATCCAGCTCTGGGCTCCCCAGTTCAGGAGGGACAGGGACCTGCTGGAGAAAGACCAAGGGAGGGCTACAAGGATGCTGAAGGGACTGCAGCACTGCCTGGGGAGGAGAGGCTGAGAGCCCTGGGGATGGTTAGTCTGGAGAGGAGAAGACTGAGAGGGAATCTGATCAATGTCTACCAATAGCTGAGGGCTGGGGGTCAGGAGGGAGGGGACAGGCTCTGCTCAGTTGCACCCTGGGATAGGACAAAGGGAATGGGTATAAACTCCAGCACAGGAGGTTCCACCCCAACATGGGGAGGAACTTCTTCACTGTGAGGCTCACAGAGCCCTGGAGCAGGCTGCCCAGAGAGGTTGCGGAGTCTCCTTCTCTGGAGCCTTCCCAGCCCTGTCTGGATCTGTTCCTGTGTGACCTGTGCTGGACTCTATGGTCCTGCTCTGGCAGAGGGCTTAGGCTTGAAGATCTCCAGAGGCCCCTTCCAATCCCCACCCCCCTGAGAGCCTGTGAGCTACTGGCTGGGAGGCGTGGGGCCCCCTCCTGGGCGCGGCACTGACCGTACTGGGTGATGAAGGCGATGCAGCTGTCCACGATGATGGGGATGTCCCCACGGCTCAGCTGCTGGTCCCGCAGGGCATTGCCCCTGCCACCGGCCGAGGCTTGGATGTCTCCGTACCAGGCAGCAGCGTCCGCCCGCGACAGCCCCTGCAGGTAGAACGTCCTGAGGACAACAAGGGCAGACAAGAGGCTTGCTGGGGGCGGGGGTGAGGAAGCTTGTGTCGAACGGTGCTCCAAACCCCCTGCCCCCCACCTCCACCAGCACAGGTTTGAATGGGGGAAGACAAAGGCTCCAAATCGCCTTCCAAGGTGCGAAATTGCCTTCCCCTCCCCCTGGGGGACAGGTAAAAAGGCTCCCTTCCGCCCGCCGGGAGCGGGAGCCCCTCACATGTATTCACCCGTGGGGGGAAGCCCACCCCGGGGTTTGGAGCTGTGCTGGGTTCTTCCTGCCCAGCATATATTGGCACTGGACACATTGTCTAGGAAAGGCTTAAAGAGAGCTCTGAGGCCAGTTCTGGAGCCCCCAGTACAGGAAGGATCTGGAGGTGCTGGAAGGTGGCCAGAGAAGGGCCACGAGGATGAGCAGAGGGCTGGAGCTGCTCTGTTCTGGAGACAGCCTGAGAGAGTTGGGGTTGTGCAGGCTGGAGAGGAGAAGGCTCCAGGGAGACCTTCTTGTGGCCTTGCAGGATCTGCAGGGGGCTCCAAGAAAGCTGGGGAGGGACTTTTGAGGGTGTCAGGGAGTGATAGGACTGGGGGGGATGGAGCAGAAGTAGAAGTGGGGAGATTGAGATTGGATGTGAGGAAGCAGTTGTTCCCCATGAGGGTGGTGAGAGCCTGGCACAGGTTGCCCAGGGAGGTGGTGGCAGCCTCCTGCCTGGAGGTGTTTGCAGCCAGGCTGGCTGTGGCTGTGAGCAAGCTGCTGTAGTGTGAGGTGTCCCTGCCCATGGCAGGGGGTTGGGACTGGCTGAGCCTTGAGGTCCCTTCCAGCCCTGACACTTCTGTGATTCTGTGGTTCTAAGCCATCCTATAGTTCTCTGATTCTATGCTCTCACCTCCCCATCTCCACCAGGATCAGCAGCTCCTTCTTCTCTGGGGTCTCTGCGGCAGGAACCAGACCTGGGTTGTGGGGAGAAGCAGAGCATTGGTCGGAGCCAGGCGCGGCCGGGGGCGGGGGGCGCCGGCCCCGGGGCGCCGCCGCGGCACTCACTGAGCTCCTGCAGCCGCCGCAGGTTGATGCTGTCCTCGGTGCCATCCTCCTGGCAGGGGCAGATGAACAGGTGAGCTTTCTGCAGGATGAAGAAGGCCTGCTGCCACCTCTCGGGGTCGAGCATGCACTTGTAGCGCAGCTGGCCCACACGCTGGAACTCGTAGCCCAGCAGGCAGTGGCAGCTCACGGGGGTGAACCACTGTGGAAGGCAACAAGAGAGGAGCTGGGTGAGGATAGAGCTCAAGCCTGAAGCACACAAGGAGCAAGAGAGGAGCTGGGTAAGGATGGAGCTCAAGCCTGAAGCACACAAGGAGCAAGAGAGGAGCTGGGTAAGGATGGAGCTCAAGCCTGAAGCACACAAGGAGCAAGAGAGGAGCTGGGAGAGGATGGAGCTCAAGCCTGAAGCACACAAGGAGCAAGAGAGGAGCTGGGGGAGGATGGAGCTCAAGCCTGTATCTCACAAGGAGCAAGAGAGGAGCTGGGTAAGGATGGAGCTCAAGCCTGAAGCACAGAAGGAGCAAGAGAGGAGCTGGGGGAGGATGGAGCTCAAGCCTGAATCTCACAAGGAGCAAGAGAGGAGTTGGGTAAGGATGGAGCTCAAGCCTGAAGCACACAACCCTCTGGGGATAGGGGTCAGGTGGGCCAAGGAGGATGGGACCCCCAGCAAAGGGGTGGTGGCTGCTTGGCAATGAAGATATTCAGAGAATGGGTTGGGTTGGAAGGGACCTTCAAGATCATCCAGTTCCAACCCCCCCTGCCATAGGCAGGGACACCTCCCACCAGCCCAGGCTGCTCAAGGCCTCATCCAGCCTGGCCTGGAACACCTCCAGGCAGAAGGCAGCCACAGCCTCCCTGGGCAACCTGTGCCAGTGTCTCCCCACCCTGACTGGAAAGAATTTCTTCCTCATCTCCAGTCTCAGTCTCCCCTCTCCCAGCTCAAAGCCATTGTTCCTTCTCCTCTCACTCCCAGCCCTTGTCACAAGTCCCTCCCCAGCTCTCCTGGAGCCCTTCAGGCACTAGAAGGCTGCTCTAAGCTCTTCCTGGAGCCTTCTCTTCTCCAGGCTGAGCAGCCCCAACTCTCCCAGCCTGTGCCCACAGGGGAGCTTCTGCAGCCCTCTGATCATCTCTGTGGCCTCCTCTGGAGCCTCCTCAGCAGCTCCAGGTCCTTCCTGTGCTGGGGGCCCCAGAGCTGGAGGCAGTGCTGCTGGTGGGGTCTGAGCAGAGCAGAGGGCAGAATCCCCTCCCTGTGCTGCTGCTCTCCCTGCTCTGGATGCAGCTCAGCACTCAGCTGCCTGCTGGGCTGCCAGGGACCATTGCTGGCTCCTGGGGACTTTTCTTCTCCAGAGCATGGAGGGTTGGGAGGAATCCCAGCAGGGGAAGAAGGGGCAGAGCCCAGGGCCCCTCTGGTGGCAGGGGGTCCAGGGCTGGCTGACCTTGCCGATGGCACTGGCCCAGGCTTGCAGTGTCTCAGGGCCATCGGTGCCCAGCTGCTGCACTTTCTCCCCGGTGAGGAAGAGCTCGAGGGTGAAGCGAAACCTGCAGGAGATGAACCAAGCCATCAGGGCAACCTCCTCCCCCCGGACCTGCACCCAGAGCCAGCCCAGCACATTGCACCCAGCAGGGAGCAGTAGCCCATCCCTGCTCCCTGAGCACCCACAGGCTCTCTGGGCATGCGGTGGGGGGGGAGGAGACGCTTCTGGGGGGTACCTTTCAACGGGGCCAGGGCTGGTGAGGGCATGGGCTCTGCTGACACCCATGGAGATGAGGTCCCCACTCTCGATGTGGCCCAGGGGCTCGGTGCATTTCTCTGTCTCAAAGAAGAGCAGGGATCTCTCCAGGGAGCACCACGTGCGCTGGAAGTCTGTGGGACCAGGGCAGGGGGGGTTGAGTGGCACTGGGGTGGGCACCCTGCTGCCCCCACATGCTGCCCACACTCACCCTCCTTGCTCTTCTTGGCACCTGGCAGCCTGGGGGGGGCAGTGGCCCGGTACAGGTACCCGCTGAGTGCCACCGGCTGCGTGATCTCGTTGTAGACACCCTCTGGAGCCAGGTCCCTTGGCTGGGGGCTCCCTGTGAGCACAGCAGGGTGGGAGCAGGCAGCCCCCAAAGAATCAGAGAGGCACAGAATGGTTTGGGCTGGAAAAGCCTTCTGAGATCAGCAAGTTCCAACCAGCAACCCAACCCCCCCATGGCCACCAAACCATGGCCCCAAGTGCCATGGCCACAGGCTCCTTGAACACCTCCAGGCCTGGGGACTCCACCACCTCCCTGGGCAGCCTGTGCCAATCCCTGACCACTCTTGCAGCAAAGAAATTGTTCCTCATGTCCAACCTGAGCCTCCCTTGGCACAATTTCTGGCCATTTCCTCTCCTTCCATCACCTGAGATTAGGGAGCAGAGCCCAACCCCCACCTCACAGCAATCTCCTCTCAGGGAGCTGCAGAGAGCAATGAGGTCTCCCTCAGCCTCCTCTTCTCCAGGCTCAACTCCCCCAGCTCCCTCAGCTGCTCCTCCCCAGCCCTGTTCTCCAGACCCTTCCCCACCTTTGTTGCCTTTCTCTGGCCCTGCTCCAGCTCCTCAGTGCCCTTCTTGGAGCGAGGAGCCCAAACCTGCACACAACAGATCCCACTCGTGTAGGTGTAGGCAAGGGGGTGTGAAAACGAGCTCCAGAGGAATCTGCTGCCTTGCCCCGTGCCAAAGGAAGGGCTGCAGGGGGACAGGTGGTCCTTCAGGGAGCTACAGCACCTGGTGTCCTGCCTGACCCCAGCCTTGGGACATGCTGAGGGGCATGGGGGCAAGAAGGAAGCCAGATGGGGTTTGAAGGTCCTCTCCCAGGTACCAAAGTGATAGGATGAGAGGAAATGACCTCAGGTTGCACCAGGGGAGGTTTAGCTTGGGCATGAGGAACGACTTCAGCACTGCAAGGGTCATCAGGCCCTGGCCCAGGCTGCCCAGGCAGGTGGTGGAGTCCTCATCCCTGGAGGTGTTTAGGGACATGGTCTAAGAGCTGTTTGTGTCCAGGCTGTTAGGTTCTGGTTGGAGTCAGTGATCTGCAGGTCTCCTCCAAGCAGGTAGCTCTGGGATTTTGCGGCTCCAGGATTACCTGAACGGTTTCTGGGTGTTTTGCTCTCCGGTGCCCACCACAGGTCAGGCCCTGGGGCCACCTCACAGGGAGTGTGATCAGCTGCCAGCCCAGCCTCTGAGGAGGAGAAGAACTGCAGGATGGTCTTGAGCAGAGCTGGTCCTGCCACTGCAGAGCACAGTGCCTGGGAGGGGACAGGTGCCCGGTGAGATCATGAGCGGGCTGCCGGACACCTCCAGCCCACTGCTAGGGGTACCTGAAGGCAGGCAAAGTGTGCTCCAACCTCCCCCCTGAACCCCCCAGGACTGCCTGGCATGGGTGCACAGAGCCAAGCCAGGTGCTGACATCTCAACACCTTCAGATACCAACTGTTGGCATCTCAGTCTCAGAGCTCTGGGGTGGTTCCCATGTCTCAACATCCTGTGATGCCAACTGTTGGCATCTTAATCTCACATCTCTGGGATGGTTCCTAGTACCTCAACATCTTGAGGTGCCAACTGTTGGCATCTTAATCTCACAGCTCTGGGATGGCTCCTAGCACCTCAACATCCTGAGATGCCAGCTGTTGGCACCTCAGTCTCAGAGCTCTGGGATGTTTCCTACACTTCAACCTCCTGAGATGCCAGCTGTTGGTATCTCAAACTCCATGTTCTGGGATGGTTCCTACATCTCAATGTCTTGAGATGCCAAACTCCAACATCTAGGCTGGTTCCCACATCTCAACATCTTGAGATGCCAGCTGTTGGCACCTCAACCTCAGAGCTCTGGGATGGTTCCTACATCTCAACCTCCTGAGATGCCAGCTGTTGGGATCTCAAACCGGTTCCTACATCTCAACATCTTGAAATGCCAAACTCCAAGATCTAGGCTGGTTCCCACACCTCAACTTCCTGAGATGCCAGCTGTTGGCACCTCAATCTCAGAGCTCTGGGTTGTTTCCCACATCTCAACATCTCGAGATGCCTATCTCAGAGCTCAGGGATGGTTCCCACACCTCAACTTCCTGAGATGCCAGTTGTTGGCACCTCAATCTCAGAGCTCTGGGTTGTTTCCCACATCTCAACATCTTGAGATGCCAATCTCAGAGCTCAGGTTGTTTCCCACATCTCAACCTCCTGAGATGCCAGCTGTTGGTACCTCAATCTCAGAGCTCTGGGTTGTTTCCTACATCTCAACATCTCGAGATACCAATCTCACAGCTCTGGGTTGGTTCCCACATCTCAACATCTTGAGATGCCAATCTCAGATCTCTAGGATGGTTCCCACCTCTCAACCTCCTGAGATGCCAGCTGTTGGCACCTCAATCTCAGAGCTCTGGGATGGTTCCCACACCTCAACCTCCTGAGATGCCAGCTGTTGGCACCTCAATCTCAGAGCTCAGGGATGGTTCCCACACCTCAACCCCCTGAGATGCCAGCTGTTGGCACCTCAGTCTCAGAGCTCTGGGATGGTTCCCACATCTCAACCTCCTGAGATGCCAATCTCAGAGCTCTGGGATGGTTCCCACATCTCAACCTCCTGAGATGCCAATCTCAGAGCTCAGGGATGGTTCCCACACCTCAACCTCCTGAGATGCCAGCTGTTGGCACCTCAACCTCAGAGCTCTGGTATGGTTCCCACACCTCAACCCCCTGAGATGGCAATCTCAGAGCTCTGGGATGGATCCCACCTCTCAACCTCCTGAGATGCCAGCTGTTGGCACCTCAACCTCAGAGCTCTGGGATGGTTCCCACATCTCAACCTCCTGAGATGCCAATCTCAGAGCTCTGGTATGGTTCCCACACCTCAACCCCCTGAGATGGCAATCTCAGAGCTCTGGGATGGATCCCACCTCTCAACCCTTTGAGATGCCAGCCGTTGGCAGCTCAGTCTCAGAGCTCCGGGGCAGTTGCCAGCACCCCAGCAGCCTGCCTGGCGGGGGAGGCGTGCCCTACCTGGAGCACCTCCTGCTGGGAGCGGTGGTGCGGGTGGGGCCGGCGGTACCTGCCCTGGCCGTACTTGCGGGCGATGAAGTCGTGGCGCTGCTGGGCGCTGGCGTCGGGGGGCAGCGCCTCGCCGGGGGGCAGCCGGGCGGCCCAGAACCGGTTGGCTCGGTCGTTGCCGAGCACGATGAAGAGCTGCGGGGGACAGCCAGGCTCACAGGGGGCACCGGGGAGGGGGGGATGGGGCAGCGGGGCGCCCGCCGGAGCTGGCTCCACGTGGAGTTAGCGCCGGGGCTGGAAACGCGAGCTGGACCCCGGGCGTGCGGGGCCGGCCCCGGTGCCCTGCCCTCTACCTGCACGATTTCGTTGGTCCAGACGCCGGTGTCGAGCTTCAGGCTTTGCACCTTGGAGATGTTGGAGCCCAGGCTGCGGTGCTGCCCTGTGGGGAGCAGGGGAGTGAGCAGCTCTGGGTCCTACCAGGGGGACCCAAAGCCATGGAATCACAGATTGCCTCCACGGGCAGCCAGTCCAGCCCCCTCCTGCAGGCAGCAGGGACAGCCCCAACCAGAGCAGGATGCTCAGGGCCACATCAAGCCTGAGCTTGAACCTTTCCAGGGATGGGGCCTCAGACTGCTCCAGTGTCTCACCACTCTCGTCCCAGGGAGGTGGTGGCAGCCTCATGCCTGGAGGTGTTTGCAGCCAGGCTGGAGGTGGCTGTGAGCAACCTGCTGTAGTGTCCCTGCCCATGGCAGGGGTCTTGGAAGTGGCTGAGCCTTGAGGTCCTTCCAACCCTGACAATTCTGTGATTCATGGTGCAGAATTTCCTCCTGATGTCCAACCTGAATCTGCCCTGCTCCAGCTTCAAATCATTGCCCCTGGGCCTATCCCCACAGCCCCTTCTGAGCAGTCCCTCCCCAGCCTGCCTGCAGGTCTCCTTCAGATAGTGAAATGCAGCTCTAAGCTCTCCCTGGAGCCTTCTCTTCTCCAGGCTGAACAGCTCAAACTCTCCCAGCCTGTGTTAATAGGAAGATGACTCCAGCCTTCTGAGCATCTTTGTGGCCTCTTCTGTCCCCTCTCCATCAGCTCCAGGTCCTTCTGATGTTGGGGGTCCCATATCAGGACCCAGCCCTGCAGGTGAGGTCTCACAGAGCAGAGCAGAGGGGCAGGATCCCTCTCTCCAGCTCTGGCCACACTGCTTTGGATGCAGCCCAGGCTGCCCTTGGCCTTCTGTGCTGCCAGTGCCCATTGCTGGCTCCTGCCCAGCTCCTCCCCCCCCAGCACCCCCAAGTCCTTCCCTGCAGGGCTGCTCTCAACCTCCTCACCCCAGCCTGGATTGCTATCAAGGATTGCCCCAACCCAGCTGCAGGACCTTGCACTTTGCCTTGTTGACCCTCAGGAGGTTCTCCTGAGCTCACTTCCCCAGGCTGCCCAGGTCCCTCTGGATGGATCCCATCCCCCAGTCCTGCCATCCACCCCCCTCAGCTGGGTGCCACCTGCAGACTGGCTGAGGGAGCCTCACTCTTGCTGTGCATGATATTAATGAAGGTATTGATCAAGCATTAATGAAGGTATTGATCAGCACTGGTCCCAGTACAGACCCTTGAGGGGCACCACTTGTCACCCATCTCCAGCTGGCCATGCAACCATTGCCCTTTAGGCTGCCACCATCCAACCAATTCCTTCTCTATTCGCACCCACAGCCCACCCAGGACCCTTCCTGCCCAGCAGCTTCCACGTGCCCCCCAGGGCGCTGGTACTGGCCTGCACACTGCTTGCAGATGACCACACAGAGGTTGATGGAGGCCCAGTCAGGGTTCTGAGCCCAGCAGTCTGCACAGTGCCTGTTGGCTTTGTTGGACCAGATCTTCTCTGCCACTTCGTAGTCGTAGAGCGTCTCGGCGATGGCCTCCTGCAGGGCCTCCATCCACTCCCGCTTCTCCCGCTCCGACTCCGCCACGAAGCTGTGGGCAGCGGCAGAGCCCAGACCCCAGTGTGCCTTGGAGCAACTGGCACCTGGGGGCTTGGAGCCACCAGCTGCTGCCCCAGGCTCCTGCCACCCGCACCCCCAGGGTGTACCTGAAGGTCTTGGAGGGGGTGATGAGCTCGAAGCCGCGGCTCTTGGCCTCGCGGATGGTGGAGCCTCGCATCTCGATGAAGCAGATGCCGATGCCCATCTTGAAGAACTGCCAATGTCAAGGGGGCACTGCTGAGGGCTCTGCAGTGCCCATGGCTGTGGTGGGCACGCCACCATGTGGGCATGCCCATGAGAATGAGAGTGGAACCAGGGAGCTGCATCCAGCACCTCCAGCATCCCATCCCTGCTTTGCCTGGACAAGGCAGACCTGGTACCCTGCTGCACCTCCCAGCATCTGCTGTGGGCTGGCAGGAGGAGAAAGTTGTTTGGTGTGAGGGTGATGGAGGCCTGGAACAGGCTGCCCAGAGAGGTTGTGGAGTCTCCTTCTCTGGGGAGCTTCCCATGGTCCCTGGGCATTGTGCTCCAGGGCAAGCTGCTGTGTGTGCCCTGCTGGAGCAGGAGGGTTGGACTGGATGAGCTCCAGAGCTCCCTTCCAGCTCCCACCACACTGGGATGACCTAAAGCATCCTGGAAATGCCTATAATGAAAGGGAAGTTCTGCCCAGATCCCCTGAACCCCCACCTCTTGAGCACTGCTTTGGGCATCTGCTGGGGAGGGACTTTGTAGGGTGTCAGGGAGTGATAGGACTGGGGGGGATGGAGCAAAAGTAGAAGTGGGGAGATTGAGATTGGCTGTGAGGAAGAAGCTGTTGCCCATGAGGGTGGTGAGAGACTGGCACAGGCTGCCCAGGGAGGTGGTGGCAGCCTCATGCCTGGAGGTGTTTGCAGCCAGGCTGGATGTGGCTGTGAGCAGCCTGCTGTAGTGTGAGGTGTCCCTGCCCATGGCAGGGGGGTTGGAACTGGCTGAGCCTTGAGGTCCCTTCCAGCCCTGACCCTTCTGTGATTCTCCTGAAGGGGACATCTGTGAACAGCAAGTGGAGTGTGAGGACCACCAAGCCCCCACTGCCTGGTTGCTGGGGACCCATCCTGTGATGGACTGGGACACTTTGGTGGGGCTGAGACTCCAGTGCCTGGCAGAGGAGAAGATAACTGAAGTGGTTGGTTTTGGTGATCATGGTTCCACTTGGGGACCTTCAAGGTCTGTCCCAACCAAAACAATTCTATGGTACTATACTTTGGCAAGAGTGAGGAGATCCAGTGAGGGTCTGTCCCTGGCACCTGCTGCAGAGAAGGGCAACGAGGCTGGGGAGAGGTCTGGAGCACAGCCCTGTGAGGAGAGGCTGAGGGAGCTGGGGTTGCTTAGCCTGGAGAAGAGGAGGCTCAGGGGAGACCTTCTTGCTCTCTACAACTCCTTGAAGGGAGGTTGTAGCCAGGTGGGGGTTGGTCTCTTCTCCCAGGCAACCAGCAGCAGAACAAGAGGACACAGTCTCAAGCTGTGCCAGGGGAGGTTTAGGCTGGAGGTGAGGAGAAAGTTCTTCCCAGAGAGAGTAATTGGCCATTGGAATGTGTTGCCCAGGGAGGTGGTGGAGTCCCCATCCCTGGAGGTGTTTAGGAAAGGCTTGGATATGGCACTTGGAGCCATGGTTTGGTTGTCAGGAGGTGTTGGGTGACAGGTGACAGGTTGGACTTGAGGATCTCTGAAGTCTTTTCCAACCTGATTGATTCTGTCATTCTATGATCTCCAAGCCCTGAGTCCCACCACTCCTGCCCTGTCTAGGATCTCCACCTTTCTCCTCTGCCCTTCCTTTTCTCCTCCCCATCCTTTTCCTCCTTTCTCACAGGTCCTGGCTAAGCTCCTTCTGTCCCTGCCCCGCTCCCCCCCTGCCCGACCACCGCTCCCCAGCCCCTGTGCCCTGTCTGCCACCAACCTGCTCACTCTTGTAGAGCCACATCTCGGGCAGGCTCAGGGCTGCAAACACCTTGGACTTGTGGCCCTTCAGCTCCAGGGTCCCTGACTTCTGGCAGTGAGCACCGGGGGCAGGCCGAGGCCGGGCCCCCAGCAGGCGCTGCTCCATCACCTTCTGCTGCAGCGTGGAGCACCACTCGTTCCTCTGGGCTGGGGACCAGGCAGCAGGGACAGGGGATGAGCCCTTCCCAACAGGCCTGGCACAGAGCAGAGCAGCCAGAAGGGCAGAGCTGTCCCCTGGCTCATCAGGGATGGGGGTTGAGAGCTCTCTGAAGGATGGGAGAAGGGAAGCAGGGAGGGGTCCTTGGGGAGTGGAGGGAGGAGGGGAGCAGGGAGGGGTCCTTGGGGAGTGGAGAGAGAAGGGAAGCAGGGATGGATCCTTGAGGAGTGGAGGGAGGAGGGAAGCAGGGATGGATCCTTGGGGAGTGGAGAGAGGAGGGGAGCAGGGATGGATCCTTGGGGAGTGGAGAGAGGAGGGGAGCAGGGATGGGTCCTTGGGGAGTGGAGGGAGGAGGGGAGCAGGGAGGGGTCCTTTGGGAGTGTTGGGAGGAGTGGAGCAGGGATGGATCCTTGGGGAGTGGAGGGAAGAGGGGAGCAGGGAGGGGTCCTTGGGGAGTGGAGAGAGAAGGGAAGCAGGGATGGATCCTTGGGGAGTGGAGGGAAGAGGGGAGCAGGGAGGGGTCCTTGGGGAGTGGAGAGAGAAGGGAAGCAGGGATGGATCCTTGGGGAGTGGAGGGAAGAGGGAAGCAGGGATGGATCCTTGGGGAGTGGAGGGAGGAGGGAAGCAGGGATGGATCCTTGGGGAGTGGAGAAAGGGAAGCAGGGATGGATCCTTGGGGAGTGGAGGGAAGAGGGGAGCAGGGAGGGGTCCTTGGGGAGTGGTGGGAGGAGGGAAGCAGGGATGGATCCTTGGGGAGTGGAGAGAGAAGGGAAGCAGGGAGGGGTCCTTGGGGAGTGAGGGACCTGGCCCAGGTGGTCCTCACCCTCGTTCTCAGCACGGAAGACGAAGATGCGGTGGCTGGTGAAGACCTGGAACTTGTTGTCCTTGTTGGAACGAGCCATCTCCATCACTGCCAGGGGGATCACCCCCTTGGGGTAGGGCTCCTGCAGCAAGCCCCAGGCAGAGTCACCCCCCCTGCCCTTCCTCTGCAGCACCACCCGAAGTTGCCCAGCCCAGGACCTGCCCTGCTGGGCACGCTGCTGCCATGGCCATAGGGCTGCGGAGGGGATGGCTGCCACCCCCTGGCTGAGTCTGCGTGGCTGCCGCCGCTGTGGGGCCCTGGGGCTGGGCCAGCAGCCACCAGAAACCTCCCAGCAGCAGCTCTCTTCCAACCAAAGGGTTTCTGTGATCCTGGTTGTGTGCCTGCTGCTCCCAGAGGGAGCTGCCCCGGTGCCCCCCGCCGCGGTGGCACAGAGCAGCCTCCCCTCCCCCGTGCCCACAGCCTGCCCCCGGGCACCTTCTCGCTGCTGAAGTACATCAGGTTCTTGCCGTCGAAGCGCACGTAGCGCCGCTGGAAGACGTAGTTCCTGGGGAGGGGGGGCAGAGAAACCGCGCTGGAGGGCAGGGCTGAGCCCCCTGAGCCCCCCACGGCTGCTCACACACCCTCCCTCCCACCCTCCCTCCTACCCCTCCTCCTTCCCTCTCTCCCACCCTCCCTCTATCCCTCCCTCCCACCCTCCCTCCTTCCCTCCCTCCCACCCTTCCACCCTCTCTCCTTCCCTCTCTCCCACCCTCCCTCTATCCCACCCTCCCTCCCCTTCCTCCTTCCCTCCCTCCCACCCTTCCACCCTCTCTCCTTCCCTCTCTCCCACCCTCCCTCTATCCCTCCCTCCTTCCCCCTTCCTCCTTCCCTCCCTCCCACTCTTCCTCCTTCCCTCCCTCCCACCCTCCCTCTATCCCTCCCTCCCACCCTCCCTCCTTCCCTCCCTCCCACCCTTCCACCCTCTCTCCTTCCCTCTCTCCCACCCTCCCTCTATCCCTCCCTCCTTCCCCCTTCCTCCTTCCCTCCCTCCCACCCTCCCTCTATCCCTCCTTCCCTCCTTCCCTCCCTCCCACCCTCCCTCCCTCCCTCTCTCCCACCCTCCCTCCCCCCCTTCCTCCTTCCCTCCCTCCCTCTCTCCCTCCTTCCCTTCCTCCCTCCCTCTCTCCCATCCTTCCTCTATTTCTCCCTCTTGTCCTCCCTCCCTCCCTCTCTCTCTTCTTCCCTCCCTCCCTTCCTATCTCACTTCCTCTCTCCCTCTCTCCCTCCCTGTATCCTCCTCCCCTCCAGCCTCACCTCTGCTGCCAGGCTGTCCCTGCTGAGACCCTCTCCCTGTGTCACTCCCCCAGCCTCACCTCTGCTGCCAGGCTGTCCCTGCTGAGACCCTCTCCCTCTATCCCCCTCCCCCAGCCTCACCTCTGCTGCCAGGCTGTCCCTGCTGAGACCCTCTCCCTGTGTCCCTCCCCCAGCCTCACCTCTGCTGCCAGGCTGTCCCTGCTGAGACCCTCTCCCTGTGTCCCTCCCCCAGCCTCACCTCTGCTGCCAGGCTGTCCCTGCTGAGTCCCTTCTACATCCCTCTGACCCAACCTCCCCAGCCCTGCCCAGGGTGGGGGCTTCACCCCTGGGGGAGTGTCCCATGAGTGCTGGGGTCCCTGCCCCCCGGGGGCCACCTACCCCTGCGGGGAGAGCTTGTCGAGCCAGCCGCTGAGCATGGTGGGTCTGGGCTCGGAGAGGGAGGTGAAGCTGGCGTAGGGGGAGATGGTCAGGTCATCCAGGACCTCGTCTGGGTAGAGGTGAGCTGGCAGGCTGAAGGGGCTGCCCCCAGCCCCTGGGGCCTCCACGGTGGAGTAGCCTTCGGAGTCGTTGTGCACGATGCGGTCGATGAGCCGGGACCTGCCCCCCTCCTCCTCCTCCTCCTCCTCGCTCCTCCCCTCGCTGCTTGCCCTGGGAGTAAATGGAGATGGGAGAAGGGGAACGTGGCTGCTGGCCACGGGGGGTAGCCCTGCTTCCTGCCACCCTACCCGGGCACAGCCCACACTGCCCCTGGCCCCAGCACCAGGGGCTGCTGTGAGAGGTGTGTGAGAGGCAGCCAGGTCGGGCAGGGGGCAAAGAAGAGGATCCTGCTAAAACAGAAACCCTCCCAATGTCCCCCTGCCACCCCAGGCCCTGCTGCTCTCCTGCCCCTTGGAGCACTCCAGTTCCTCCTCACTCCAAGAAGGACACTGAGGAGCTGGAGCAGGGCCAGAGAAGGGCAACACAGCTGGGGAAGGGTCTGGAGGACAGGGCTGGGGAGGAGCAGCTGAGGGAGCTGGGGGTGTTCAGCCTGGAGAAGAGGAGGCTGAGGGAGACCTCATTGCTCTCTGCAGCTCCCTGAGAGGAGGCTGGAGCCAGGTGAGGGTTGGGCTCTTCTTCCAAAGAACAAAAGAGCACAAGGAAACAGCCTCAGGTTGCCCCAGGGCAGGTTTAGGTCGCCCATGGGGAACAATTTCTTCCCCTGGAGGGTTGCCAAGGCCTGGCCCAGGCTGCCCAGGCCAGTGGTGCAGTCCCCATCCCTGGAGGGGTTCCAAAGCCAGCTGGATGTGGTGCTGAGGGCCAAGGTGTGGTGGTGCCCTGGCAGTGCTGGGGCAAGGCTTGGACTCAAAGCTCTGAAAGCTCTCTCCCAGCCAAACCAATTCCATGATTCCCCTCCTCACAGGGCACTGCCAGTGGGGTGGATGCTGCATGCCCAGCATCCCATAGCACAGGGCAGATGTTTCCACCCTCCATGGGCCTGGTGGGCTCAGTGAAGCTCTCCTCTTGCCTGCAGCCAGAGGCAGGAGCAGCAGGAGGAACCAAATGCAGCTGAGAGCTTCAGAGCCCTCCCTCAGCAGTGCACCCTCAGGGATGTGGTTTAGAGGTGAGCTGGCAGTGCTGGGCTGGGTGAGCTGAAAGGTCTCTTCCCACCATAGAACCACAGAAGTGTCAGGGCTGGAAGGGACCTCAAGGTTCAGCCAGTCCCAACCTCCCTGCCATGGGCAGGGACACCTCACACTACAGCAGGCAGGAGCAGCAGGAAGGACCAAATGCAGGCTGGAACTTGAGGGGTTTCAAAGCCCTGCGGCTGTGGTGCTGAGGGCCATGGTTTGGTGGCGGCCTGGCAGTGCTGGGTTCAGGGCTGGGCTCCATGATCTGAAAGGTCTCTTTCAAACCAAACGACTCTGTGATCTATCTCCACCAGCAGGGTGGGATGAGGGCTCTTGAGCCCGTGGTTACCAGGAGCCTGAGGTGCTGGTGGTGGCGCCCACATGGTGGTAGGGCTGGGAGGAGCTGACAAAATGGCATCCCCCACCTTGGGGCACACCACCTGGGCCACCACACATCTCCAGACTCTTTGGCATCACCTCCTTACCCTCTTCACAGGCAGCAGACCAAAGCCAGGCAGCTCCCCAGTCCCATAACCTGCTCCCTGCTTTACTCCCACCCAGCCACCTCCTCCCCAGGGGTCTCATCCTGTCCTCTCTGACTTCTCCTCCAGCGTTCATGGCACTGAGAAGCTCCCTCTGCCATGGCAGCCTCCTGCCAGCTCTTGTGTCATGGAATCACAGAACCAGTTAGGTTGGAAGAGACCTTTCAGATCACCCAGTCCAAACCTTCCCCCAGCACTGCCAGGGCACCACCACCCCCTGGCCCTCAGCACCACAGCTCCACAGCTTGGGCACCCTTCCAGGGATGGAGATTCCACCACTGCCCTGGGCAGCCTGAGCCAGGCCTTGACAACCCTCCAGGGGAAGAAATTGTTCCTCATGGCCAACCTAAACCTCCCCTGGGGCAACTTGAGGCCATTTCTTCTTGTCCTGCCACTTGTTCCTTGGGAGAAGAGCCCAACCCCCACCTGGCTCCAGCCTCCTTTCAGGGAGCTGTAGAGATCCAAAAGGTCTCCCTTCAGCTTCTTTTTGCCCAGACTGACCACCCCCAGGTCCCTCAGCTGCTCCCCTCCAGCCCTGCTCTCCAGACCCTTCCCCATTGCCCTTCTCTGGCCCTGCTCCAGCTCCTCAAGGGCCCTCTGGGAGCGAGGGGCTTGTAGAAAGCCACACAGAGTGTCCACCCAAAACATTTTGCCAAGGGGGAGGGCTGGACAGCCGGGCTGGTGGAGCTCCTGACCCCATCTCCTGGCCTTGGGAAGCCACATGAAGCCCCAGCCCACACTGCTGGGACTCTGCAGCCACAACAATAGCAGGAAATGGTAAAAATAAACTGCTGAGCCTGCCCCTTCCCCCGGCCTTCTGGAGCAGGCCTTTGTCTTTCCCCAAAAAGGAAATGTGCTGGAAAACATCTGATGGTCCCAGGAGCTCCCAGGGGAGCTGCCCAGGTGCAGTGAGGAGGAGGAGGAAGAGCCTCAGGGCAATCAGGACAGCACAGCCCCAGCAGGACGGCAGCTGGTGCCACTGGGGCTCTTGTGTCATCCAATGCCAGGAGCAAGAAAAGGATCCAAGAGAAGAAAAAGCTCCAAGGAAAGGCTCCAAGAAATGGCTCCAAGGAAAGAAAAGGCTCCAAGGAAGGAAAAGGCTCCAAGGAAAGAAAAGGCTCCAAGGAAAAGGCTCCAAGGGAAGAAAAGGCTCCAAGGAAGGAAAAGGCTCCAAGGAAAGAAAAGGCTCCAAGGAAAGAAAAGGCTCCATGGAAAGAAAAGGCTCCAAGGAAAGAAAAGGCTCCAAGGGAAGGCTCCAAGGGAAGGCTCCAAGGGAAGAAAAGGCTCCAAGGAAGGAAAAGGCTCCAAGGAAATGCTCCAAGGAAAGGCTCCAAGGGAAGAAAAGGCTCTAAGGAAAGAAAAGGCTCCATGGAAAGAAAAGGCTCCAAGGAAAGGCTCCATGGAAAGAAAAGGCTCCAAGGAAAGGCTCCAAGGGAAGAAAAGGCTCTAAGGAAAGAAAAGGCTCCATGGAAAGAAAAGGCTCCAAGGAAAGGCTCCATGGAAAGAAAAGGCTCCAAGGAAAGGCTCTAAGGAAAGAAAAGGCTCCATGGAAAGAAAAGGCTCCAAGGAAAGAAAAGGCTCCAAGGGAAGGCCCCATGGAAAGAAAAGGCTCCAAGGAAAGGCTCCAAGGAAAGAAAAGGCTCCAAGGGAAGAAAAGGCTTCAAGGGAAGAAAAGTCTCCAAGGAAGGAAAAGGCTCCAAGGGAAGAAAAGGCTCCAAAGGAAGAAAAGTCTCCAAGGAAAGAAAAGGCTCCAAGGAAAGGCTCCAAGAAAAGGAAAGGCTCCAAGGGAAGAAAAGTCTCCAAGGAAGGAAAAGGCTCCAAGGGAAGAAAAGGCTCCAAAAGAAGAAAAGTCTCCAAGGAAAGAAAAGGCTCCAAGGAAAGGCTCCAAGACAAGGAAAGGCTCCAAGGGAAGAAAAGGCTCCAAGGAAGGAAAAGGCTCCAAGGAAGTAAAAGGCTCCAAGGAAAGGCTCCAAGGAAAGAAAAAGCTCTAAGAAAAGGCTCCAAGGAAAGGCTCCAAGGGAAGAAAAGGCTCCAAGAGAAGAAAAGGCTCCAAGGAAAGAAAAGGCTCTAAGAAAAGGCTCCAAGGAAGGAAAAGGCTCCAAGGAAAGAAAAGGCTCTAAGAAAAGGCTCCAAGGAAGGAAAAGGCTCCAAGGAAAGAAAAGGCTCTAAGAAAAGGCTCCAAGGAAGGAAAAGGCTCCAAGGAAAGAAAAGGCTCTAAGAAAAGGCTCCAAGGAAGGAAAAGGCTCCAAGGGAAGAAAAGGCTCCAAGGGAAGAAAAGGCTCCAAGGAAGGAAAAGGCTCCAAGGAAGGAAAAGGCTCCAAGGAAAGAAAAGGCTCTAAGAAAAGGCTCCAAGGAAGGAAAAGGCTCCAAGGAAAGAAAAGGCTCCAAGAGAAGAAAAGGCTCCAAGGAACGGAATGCCCTGGGTTTGAAGGGGCTTCTAGAGGTTATCCAGGCCAACCATCTGGTCTAAGCCCTGCCATGGGCTCTGAGGAGCATCTCCAGTGGGACAAGGGGCAGGATTCTGAAGTCAGGAGCAGTGTGAGAAGGGCAGAAAAGCATCTCCTGGCCACCAGTGTCCCAGCAGCTGGGTGACATCACTGAAAGGCAGCAGCAGAGAGGTGCAGAACCACCTGGGGCTGACCTGAAGGACTTCTCACCAGGGGATGTTGTAGAAGGAGAGATTTATGGGGGAGAAAGCCACTGGGGGGGTGTGGGGGGGAAGTTCCTGAAGATGAGAAACCACCTCCAGCACAGAGCCCATCTGCTGGAAATGCTTTTGGAGCAGGAGGATGACCACAAACACCTCCCCTCATCCTAAACAGAATGAGATTGGGTGTGAGGAACACTGCAGAAGCAATGGGACTGGGAGAAATGGGGATTGGGATGAACTGATGGAGAGATGGGGACTGGGAGGACCTGGTGGTGAGATGGGGACTGGGAGAAACTGGTGGGGAGATGGGGACTGGGAGGACCTGGTGGTGAGATGGGGACTGGGAGGAACTGGTGGAGAGATGGAGACTGGGAGGACCTGGTGGTGAGATGGGGACTGGGAGGACCTGGTGGAGAGATGGGGACTGGGAGGAACTGGTGGAGAGATGGGGACTGGGAGGAACTGGTGGAGAGATGGGGACTGGGAGGACCTGGTGGTGAGATGGGGACTGGGAGGACCTGGTGGTGAGATGGAGACTGGAAGGACCTGGTGGTGAGATGAGGACTGGGAGGAACTGGTGGGGAGATGGGGACTGGGAAGAACTGGTGGAGCAGTGGGGAACTGGAAACTGGAAGGTATTTGCCTGGACCTCTCCAGCCCTGCAGCCCAGGCCAGGAGATAAGTTGGGCTTGTGGTGGGCTCCCTGCTGGGCTCATGGTCCCAGTGTGGGCAACAGAGGTGAGAGCTGCCCCAGGCTGTTCAGCCTGGAGAAGAGAAAGCTCTGGGGAGAGCTTCCAGTGGTCTTGCAGTACCTGAAGGGGCTCCAGGAGAGCTGGGGAGGGACTTGTGACAAGGGCTGGGAGTGAGAGGACCAGGGACAATGGCTTTGAGCTGGCAGAGAGGAACCAGCTCTGCCCTTGAGGATGAGGCTGATGGAGGAAGCCTCCAAGCAACAAGTCTGCAAAGGTGCAGGCATCTGCCTTGGCAGTGGGTGGCAGGCACTGAAGGAAACTAACCTTAGGGACAAAGGAGTCCCCAGGGCAAGAAGAGGGCAGTTCCAAGTCCCAAAGGAGGAGATGTCACTGGGGCTGAGGAGATCTCACTGGGGCTGAGGAGACCTCACTGGGCTGAGGTGGTTCTGCCCATCTCTAACACTCACTGCCCAGACATCAAACAGAGCTCTGCAGCATGGTGCAAAAGAGAGTGAGCAGAATTATCTCAGGCAGAAGATGCTGTGCCCAAAAGGGTGGGAGGAGGCCACCTTGAAGCTTGGAAGAGGGAGCTTGGGCTGGTGGGCTGCAGGAGATCCCCATCTTGTCCCCACTGACCAGATGCCAGCCAGCAGGATGAGAAACTGGTTGAACTGGAGAGCCACCAGTGCTGAAGGAGGACTTGGAAGGTCCCACAGGGGCCCAGGGCTGTCTGGCAGCAGCTCAGATCCCACCAGTCTTGACCATGATGCTCCACAGCTGTGCTCCAGGGGCATGGTGGTCAGACTGGTAGGGCTGGCCTGGGCAGGAAAGCAGGCAGCAGCTGGCCAAAGGGCTTCACAAGTACAACACAAGAGGCCTGCAAAGGCTTTTCTGGCTCTTATCCAACTCCCCACACTCCAAACACCTCAGTTCTGGGAGAGACAAAACTCAGCTGCTGCCTCTGATGGTCACATCATCTCCTCTGGAGACTTTCCAAACCCACCTGGACATCTTCCTGTGGGACCTGCCCTAAGAGACCCCTGCAGAGGGGTTGGACTCCATGATCTCCAGAGGTCCTTTCCCACCCCTACCATTCTGTGATTCTGCCTCTTCTCAGCAAGACCAAGCTGCAAACCCACTGCTGGGTCTAAGACTTCAAGGATCTAGATGATACCCTTGAGACAACTCTGGATTCCAGCTCCCTGGAAGCCTCTGGATGGATGCTGTGACTCTCAGGCCAGCACCCAGCCCTGCTCTGAACTGATTCAGAAGCTCCACAGCAGATTTCAGCAGCTCTGTTGCCAGGTACCTGCAGTTCCTCACCCCTGGGCTGTGATGAGGGGCTGCAACATTTGCCTGCTGTGACCTGGAGGGAGCCACACCACAACAACTCCAGTCGTGGAGGGGCTGGGTAGAAGGTTGGAGCTGGTGGTCATGGAGGTGCTGGGCAGAAGGTTGGAACTGGTGGTATTAGAGGTCTTTTCCAACCTTAATCATAGGATGATAGAATTGTCTTGGTTGGACTATGATCACTGAGACTAGGCACTGTTGATTCTCTGACTCTATGACTGGCACTGAAAGGAGGAGAAGAGCTAGGGAAGAGCTGGGGAAGAGCTGAAGAAGAGCTGGGGAAGAGCTGGAGATGAGCTGGGGAAGAGCTGGGGATGAGCTGGGGAAGAGCTGGAGATGAGCTGGGGATGAGCTGGAGATGAGCTGGGAATGAGCTGGGGAAGAGCTGGGGATGAGCTGGGGAAGAGCTGGGGATGAGCTGGGGAAGAGCTGGGGATGAGCTGGAGATGAGCTGGGAATGAGCTGGGTAAGAGCTGGGGATGAGCTGGGGAAGAGCTGGGGATGAGCTGGGGAAGAGCTGGGGATGAGCTGGAGATGAGCTGGGAATGAGCTGGGGAAGAGCTGGAGATGAGCTGGGGATGAGCTGGGGATGAGCTGGGGAAGAGCTGGGGAAGAGCTGGGGAAGAGCTGGAGATGAGCTGGGGATGAGCTGGAGATGAGCTGGGGAAGAGCTGGGGGAGAGCTGGAGATGAGCTGGGAATGAGCTGGAGATGAGCTGGGGAAGAGCTGGGGGAGAGCTGGGGAAGAGCTGGAGATGAGCTGGGAATGAGCTGGAGATGAGCTGGGGAAGAGCTGGGGGAGAGCTGGGGAAGAGCTGGAGATGAGCTGTGGAAGAGCTGGAGATGAGCTGGAGATGAGCTGGGGATGAGCTGGGGATGAGCTGGGGAAGAGCTGGGGAAGAGCTGGGGAAGAGCTGGAGATGAGCTGGGAATGAGCTGGAGATGAGCTGGGGAAGAGCTGGGGGAGAGCTGGGGAAGAGCTGGAGATGAGCTGTGGAAGAGCTGGAGATGAGCTGGAGATGAGCTGGGGATGAGCTGGGGAAGAGCTGGGGATGAGCTGGGGATGAGCTGGGGGAGAGCTGGGGAAGAGCTGGAGATGAGCTGGAGATGAGCTGGGGAAGAGCTGGGGGAGAGCAGGGGAAGAGCTGGAGATGAGCTGGGGATGAGCTGGCCCAGCCAACACTGAGGCCAGAGAGGCAGGGCCAAGGGGACCCAGTGGCTGGCAAGGCCAGAGGCAGAGCTGAAGGCCACAGAGAGCTGCAGCTCCCCTCCTGCTCTCAAAGCAGCACAGGAAAAGGAAGCCTCCCCACACGAAATGGGAAGAGCAGCTTTCCTTCCTCTTTCTCAGATGCTATCAGGAATCATGGAAAGAACATTTCAAGAGCAGTTTGAAGGTGGCCTCTGACAAGCTCCCTGCCCAGCACACTGGGGCAGGGCACCACAGGCTCCTCTGATGGCGCTGGAGGTCTCCCATCACTTCACCTGGAGCTTGGAGCCATCCCCTCTCTCAGCAATCCCTGTCCCCTCTGCTGTTTCCTGGCTCCCAGAGGCCAAATTCAGGCTCTGCCCAGCCTGCAGGTGCCCAGGGCCACTGGCACTGCCCCAGCTGTGCACCCAGGGCATCTGTTGGCAAGCTGTGTCCCCCACGAGGACCACCCACCAGTGTGGCTCCTTCTCATCCCTGAGCTCTTCCTGACACTCCTGATGGGCTCAGTGGTGGGACAGAAGCCCCTCACCCCCTCCCCAACCCCTCAGGCTGTCCCCAGGGGTGTCTCCTGTCCCTCTGGCATGCCTCCCTGGGCCCCAGAGGAGGTGGTGCCTACCTGCATGCTTCCCCCTCCTGGGCCAGCTCTGACACTGCCTCGTAGCCCTGGTCAGAGGAGATGTCACCAGCCTGGGAGGAGAGCTTGGGTCACATCACAGCAGCACAGAGCACAGGGCATTAGGGGCTGGGAGGGACCTCCAGAGGCCATCCAGCCCAGCCCCCTGCCAGAGCAGCATCACCCAGGGCAGGGCACACAGGAATGCATCCAGGGGGGGTTGGAAAGGCTCCAGAGAAGGAGACTCCACAACCTCTCTGGGCAGCCTGCCCCAGGCCTCTCTCACCCTCACTCTGGAGAAGTTTCTCCTCCTGCTGAGCTGAAACCTTCTCTGTTCAAGTTTGTCTCCATTGGTCCTTGTCTCACTCCTGTGCACCACCCAACAGAGCCTGGCCCCCTCCCCTTGCCCCCCACCCCTCAGCTATTGAGAGGCATTGATCAGATCCCTCTCAGCCTTCTCCTCTCCACACTAAACAGCCCCAGGGCTCTCAGTCTCTCTTCACAGGGGAGATGCTCAAGTCCCCAAATCATCCTCCTGGCTCTCCCTTGGGCTCTTTCCAGCAGGTCTGTGTCTCTCTTGACCTGGGGAGCCCAGAGCTGGACCCAGGATTGCAGCTGTGGTCTCAGCAGGGCAGAGCAGAGTGGCAGCAGAACCTCCCCAGCCCTGCTGGCCACACTTCTCTTGCTGCAGCCCAGGACCCCATTGTCTCTCTTGGCCACCAGGGCACTTTGCTGTCCCCTGCAGAACCTGCTGCCCACCAGCACCCCAAGGTCTTTGTCCCTGGAGCTGCTCTCCAGCAGGGTAGCCTCTGACCTGTCCTGGTACATCTCCTCTGCCTCCTGCCCTCTTCCATCCAGACCTCCTCAGTCTGCCTGTGACCTCCCCCCCAGCCCAGCAGCAACGCTCAGCCAGGCACCAGGGGCTCACAAGCCACAGCTGGTGGGACACAGAGTGCCAGCAGGGGACAGCCACCCCCCTCCAGAGTCTGCCCTCACCTTCTGCTCCTGGGCTGGGGCTGCATGGCCAAAGATGGTCTCACAGTAGGGGCTGACAGGCTGCTCCCCAACCTCTGTGGGCAGAGACACAAGCAGGAAAGTGGTGTCTGCTGTGGGGCAGTCACCAGCCACCTCCACCTACCAACCCTGGGGCTTGGAACCTCCCCCCAAAGCCCCCCATGGTGCACCCCAACATCCAGCAGGTAACAGAGATGCCAACCCAAAGGGCTGTGGGGCTGGGCCCTGCTTTGCTCTGGGGCCACTCCAGCCCTTGGGGAAGGAGGGGGAAGCAGGACTGGAGAGGGATGTATTGGTGTCCCTCTCCTCACCACCCCCTTCCCTGGGGCCACCCGGAGGTCCCCATTGTGCCCTGGGGGCTCTCACCTGGCTTGCAGGTGGGTCTCTGGGGGATGGGGGGCACCTGCCCCCCAGGCCTGCTGGAACTGCTGGAAAACAGGAGAGAGGTTACTGGGGCTGGGAGGTGGTGGCAGCCTGCAGAGCTTTTCCCACCCTCTTTTACCATCTGGCTTCTCCTGACCAGGGCTGAGCCCAGCTTTGTCCCCTGGGATCTGCAGCATCCCACCCCTGTTCCCACCCCCTCCTTGGCCCCTAACTCCTCCCCACCCCAGGATGTGCTGGGTTGTGCCTCCAGGCAGTACCCAGCCTAGTTTTTGGCCCCCTCCAACATCTCCCACCTGGCTCCCAGCAGGAGACAGCCCCAGCCACCACTCTCCATGCTGGGGAGCCCCAGCCCTGCTGTCTGGGGGGGGGGTGTGCAGAAAAGGGGCAACAGCTTCTTCCCCAGAGCCTGGGGAATGGAAGGCTCCTTGCAGAGCCTGGGGGATGGAAGGCTCCATGCAGAGCCTGGGGGATGGAAGGCTCCATGCAGAGCCTGGGGGATGGATGGCTCCATGCAGAGCCTGGGGAATGGAAGGCTGCATGCAGAGCGTGGGGAATGGAAGGCTGCATGCAGGGCCTGGGGATGGAAGGCAGCATGCAGGGCCTGGGGATGGAAGGCTCC
Source organism: Melanerpes formicivorus (assembly GCF_026170545.1). Taxonomy (NCBI): domain Eukaryota; kingdom Metazoa; phylum Chordata; class Aves; order Piciformes; family Picidae; genus Melanerpes; species Melanerpes formicivorus. Next base: position 27,125 of record NW_027142540.1, read on the forward strand.
ATGCAGGGCCTGGGCATGGAAGGCTCCATGCAGAGCCTGGTGGATGGAAGGCTCCATGCAGGGCCTGGGGAATGGATGGCTCCATGCAGAGCCTGGGGGATGGAAGGCTCCATGCAGAGCCTGGGGAATGGATGGCTCCATGCAGAGCCTGGGGAATGGAAGGCTCCATGCAGAGCCTGGGGAATGGAAGGCTCCATGCAGAGCCTGGGGGATGGAAGGCTCCATGCAGAGCCTGGGGAATGGAAGGCTCCATGCAGAGCCTGGGGGCTGGAAGGCTCCTTGCAGAGCCTGGGGGATGGAAGGCTCCATGCAGAGCCTGGGGATGGAAGGCTCCAGGTGAGCCTGGGGAAGGGAAGGCTCCATGCAGAGCCTGGGGGATGGAAGGCTGCATGCAGAGCCTGGGGAATGGAAGGCTCCATGCAGAGCCTGGGGGATGGAAGGCTCCATGCAGAGCCTGGGGGATGGAAGGCTCCATGCAGAGCCTGGGGGATGGAAGGCTCCATGCAGAGCCTGGGGGATGGAAGGCTGCATGCAGAGCCTGGGGAATGGAAGGCTCCATACAGAGCCTGGGGGATGGAAGGCTCCATGCAGAGCCTGGGGGATGGAAGGCTCCATGCAGAGCCTGGGGGATGGAAGGCTCCATGCAGAGCCTGGGGATGGAAGGCTCCTTGCAGAGCCTGGGGGATGGATGGCTCCATGCAGAGCCTGGGGAATGGATGGCTCCATGCAGAGCCTGGGGGGTGGATGGCTCCATGCAGAGCCTGGGGAATGGAAGGCTCCTTGCAGAGCCTGGGGAATGGAAGGCTGCATGCAGGGCCTGGGGATGGAAGGCTCCATGCAGAGCCTGGGGATGGAAGGCTCCATGCAGGGCCTGGGGATGGAAGGCTCCATGCAGAGCCTGGGGGATGGAAGGCTCCATGCAGAGCCTGGTGGATGGAAGGCTCCATGCAGGGCCTGGGGAATGGAAGGCTCCATGCAGAGCCTGGGGGATGGAAGGCTCCATGCAGGGCCTGGGGGATGGAAGGCTCCATGCAGAGCCTGGGGGATGGAAGGCTCCATGCAGAGCCTGGGGGATGGATGGCTCCATGCAGAGCCTGGGGAATGGAAGGCTGCATGCAGAGCGTGGGGAATGGAAGGCTGCATGCAGGGCCTGGGGATGGAAGGCAGCATGCAGGGCCTGGGGATGGAAGGCTCCATGCAGGGCCTGGGCATGGAAGGCTCCATGCAGAGCCTGGTGGATGGAAGGCTCCATGCAGGGCCTGGGGAATGGAAGGCTCCAGGTGAGCCTGGGGAAGGGAAGGCTCCATGCAGAGCCTGGGGGATGGAAGGCTCCATGCAGAGCCTGGGGAATGGATGGCTCCATGCAGAGCCTGGGGAATGGAAGGCTCCATGCAGAGCCTGGGGAATGGAAGGCTCCATGCAGAGCCTGGGGGATGGAAGGCTCCATGCAGAGCCTGGGGAATGGAAGGCTCCATGCAGAGCCTGGGGGCTGGAAGGCTCCTTGCAGAGCCTGGGGGATGGAAGGCTCCATGCAGAGCCTGGGGATGGAAGGCTCCAGGTGAGCCTGGGGAAGGGAAGGCTCCATGCAGAGCCTGGGGGATGGAAGGCTGCATGCAGAGCCTGGGGAATGGAAGGCTCCATGCAGAGCCTGGGGGATGGAAGGCTCCATGCAGAGCCTGGGGGATGGAAGGCTGCATGCAGAGCCTGGGGAATGGAAGGCTCCATACAGAGCCTGGGGGATGGAAGGCTCCATGCAGAGCCTGGGGGATGGAAGGCTCCATGCAGAGCCTGGGGGATGGAAGGCTCCATGCAGAGCCTGGGGATGGAAGGCTCCTTGCAGAGCCTGGGGGATGGATGGCTCCATGCAGAGCCTGGGGAATGGATGGCTCCATGCAGAGCCTGGGGGGTGGATGGCTCCATGCAGAGCCTGGGGAATGGAAGGCTCCTTGCAGAGCCTGGGGAATGGAAGGCTGCATGCAGGGCCTGGGGATGGAAGGCTCCATGCAGAGCCTGGGGATGGAAGGCTCCATGCAGGGCCTGGGGATGGAAGGCTCCATGCAGAGCCTGGGGGATGGAAGGCTCCATGCAGAGCCTGGTGGATGGAAGGCTCCTTGCAGAGCCTGGGGAATGGAAGGCTGCATGCAGGGCCTGGGGATGGAAGGCTCCATGCAGAGCCTGGGGATGGAAGGCTGCATGCAGGGCCTGGGGATGGAAGGCTCCATGCAGAGCCTGGGGATGGAAGGCTCCATGCAGGGCCTGGGGATGGAAGGCTCCTTGCAGAGCCTGGGGGATGGATGGCTCCATGCAGAGCCTGGGGGCTGGAAGGCTCCTTGCAGAGCCTGGGGGATGGAAGGCTCCATGCAGAGCCTGGGGATGGAAGGCTCCAGGTGAGCCTGGGGAAGGGAAGGCTCCATGCAGAGCCTGGGGGATGGAAGGCTGCATGCAGAGCCTGGGGGATGGATGGCTCCATGCAGAGCCTGGTGGATGGAAGGCTCCATGCAGAGCCTGGGGACTGGAAGGCTCCATGCAGAGCCTGGGGCTGGAAGGCTCCATGCAGAGCCTGGGGAATGGAAGGCTCCATGCAGAGCCTGGGGGATGGAAGGCTCCATGCAGAGCCTGGGGATGGAAGGCTCCATGCAGAGCCTGGGGGGTGGAAGGCTCCATGCAGAGCCTGGGGAGGAAGGCTCCATGCAGAGCCTGGGGATGGAAGGCTCCATGCAGAGCCTGGGGGATGGAAGGCTCCATGCAGAGCCTGGTGGATGGATGGCTCCTTGCAGAGCCTGGGGATGGAAGGCTCCATGCAGAGCCTGGGGGATGGAAGGCTCCATGCAGAGCCTGGTGGATGGATGGCTCCTTGCAGAGCCTGGGGATGGAAGGCTCCTTGCAGAGCCTGGGGATGGAAGGCTCCTTGCAGAGCCTGGGGGATGGAAGGCTCCATGCAGAGCCTGGGGGATGGAAGGCTCCATGCAGAGCCTGGGGGATGGATGGCTCCATGCAGAACCTGGGGGATGGAAGGCTCCATGCAGAGCCTGGGGGATGGAAGGCTCCATGTAGAGCCTGGGGATGGAAGGCTCCATGCAGAGCCTGGGGGATGGAAGGCTCCATGCAGGGCCTGGGGGATGGATGGCTCCATGCAGAACCTGGGGGATGGATGGCTCCTTGCAGAGCCTGGGGGATGGATGGCTCCATGCAGAACCTGGGGGATGGATGGCTCCTTGCAGAGCCTGGGGGATGGAAGGCTCCATGCAGAGCCTGGGGGATGGATGGCTCCATGCAGAGCCTGGGGGATGGAAGGCTCCATGCAGAGCCTGGGGAATGGAAGGCTCCATGTAGAGCCTGGGGATGGAAGGCTCCATGCAGAGCCTGGGGGATGGAAGGCTCCATGCAGGGCCTGGGGGATGGATGGCTCCATGCAGAACCTGGGGGATGGATGGCTCCTTGCAGAGCCTGGGGGATGGATGGCTCCATGCAGAACCTGGGGGATGGATGGCTCCTTGCAGAGCCTGGGGGATGGAAGGCTCCAGCTGAGCCTGGGGGATGGAAGGCTCCATGCAGGGCCTGGGGGATGGAAGGCTCCATGCAGAGCCTGGGGGATGGATAGCACCATGCAGAGCCTGGGGGATGGATGGCTCCATGCAGAGCCTGGGGGATGGAAGGCTCCATGCAGAGCCTGGGGATGGAAGGCTCCATGCAGAGCCTGGGGGATGGAAGGCTCCATGCAGAGCCTGGGGAATGGAAGGGTCCTTGCAGGGCCTGGGGGATGGAAGGCTCCATGCAGAGCCTGGGGGATGGAAGGCTCCATGCAGAGCCTGGGGGATGGAAGGCTCCATGCAGAGCCCGGGGGATGGATGGCTGGGGGAGATGTTGGAAGGGCCTTTGCCAGCATCCAGAGGATGGTGTCCTGGAGGTGTGGTTGGGACTCTTTGGATCTTCTGCTCTGGCTGCTCTGCACCCCCTGCTCTGCTCTCTGGGGTGAGGGAAAGGAGCTGCTTACCCAGACTTGTCCTCTGGCTGGGTCACCTCTGTCAGGGACGATGCTGGGGGCTGCCCTTGGGCTTCCCCCACCCCTCCCGAGTCCTCAGCAGGTGCTGCTGGGCGCTTGAAGCCTTCGTAGATGACGTTGGACACCATCTCCACCCTGCCCTGCCCCGAGCTGGGCTGTGAGGCTGCCCTGGGGCACGGGGAGAGATCCCTCCCGGCTGGGGTGGGCAGAGGAGGGCTGGAGGCAGGGGGTCCCTCAGGGCCGGGCTCAGCCCCTGGAGCCTTGCGGGGCGGTGGGACAGCAGCCACGCTCAGGAGGGGCTTTTCCAGGACCTCCAGGGCCTGTCCCTGGGCCGGGGGGGGTCGCTTCTCTTCCCTGGTGCTGTCCCTCCCCCGCAGCCGGGAGATGGCCATGCCCATGGTGGCGGCTGGAGGGGCCGGGCCGGGCGCTGGGCTTTCCAAGTCCGTGGAGCTCTCCCCTGGCACGAAGCCCTCCAGCACCAGGAAGGCTGCGGGCGCCCGCTCTGGGCTGCGTGGCGGCAGGGTGGTGCGGGCGGGCGGCCTGGGCACGCAGCTCTGCTCCGACCTGCCGCGGAGGAAAACCGTCCTGGGCTTGGGGACCGGCTTCAGGGGGGCGGCGGCGGGGAGCCGCTCCGAGGGGTGCGCCTGGCCGGGCACAGGGACGCGCTGCTGGCGCCCACAGCTGGCAGCGGCTCCTCCTGCCTCTGCTTTCATGGCATCCTCGCCCGCCCTGGGGGCATCCAGGCCGCGGCTGGCTGGCAAAGGGGAGGCTGCTGCTGGTGCTGGTGCTGGGGCTGCTGCTGGTGCTGGTGCTGGGGCTGCTGCTGGTGCTGCTGGTGCTGGTGCTGCTGCTGGTGCTGGTGCTGGTGCTGCTGGTGCTGGTGCTGGTGCTGGTGCTGCTGCTGGTGCTGCTGCTGGTGCTGCTGGTGCTGGTGCTGCTGCTGGTGCTGCTGCTGGTGCTGGTGCTGCTGCTGGTGCTGGTGCTGCAGGTCCTGCCTGGGGCTGGCCGAGCATCCGGGTCTGCTGCACCAGGCTCAGGATCCTCTTGCGGTGGCCGGTGGCGGCGATGCCAAGCTGCTGCAGGAGGGCAGCGTCCAGCGAGGTGGCATCCCGTGCCAGGTGGTAGCCATGCTGCCTGAAGATATCCTGGTACCTCTCCAGGTGGATGGTGGCCAACCAGTCAGCGATGTCGGCGTCGGGGCCCCATGGGGAGCTCATGGCCCTGGGGTGCCCCTGCAGCGGGTGCTCAGCCCATCATCTGGGGAGGAGGAGGAGGGAATCATGGACTCATCAGAGAAGTGCAAGGGCTGGAAGGGACCTCAAGGCTCAGCCAGTTCCAACCCCCTGCCATGGGCAGGGACACCTCACACTACAGCAGCTTGCTCACAGCCACAGCCAGCCTGGCTGCAAACACCTCCAGGCATGAGGCTGCCACCACCTCCCTGGGCAGCCTGTGCCAGGCTCTCACCACCCTCATGGGCAACAACTTCTTCCTCACATCCAATCTCAATCTCCCCACTTCTAGTTTTGCTCCATCCCTCCCACTCCTGTCACTCCCTGACACCCTCCAAAGTCCCTCCCCAGCTTTCTTGGAGCTCCCTGCAGATCCAGGAGGGAGGGAAAGGGGATGAGGACTCCCAGAGTCCTGGAATGGGTTGGGTTGAAAGGGAGCTTCAAGGTCACAGAGTCACAGATGTATTGTGGCTGGAAAAGAGCTTCCAGGCCAACCACTCTCTGGCTCTGCCAAGGCTACTGCTCAACCTTGGCCCTCAGCACCACAGCTCTGCCTCTTGGAAACTCCTCCAGGTCTCCGCTCAGCCTCCTCTTCTCCAGGCCAAAGACAGAATCACAGCATCATAGGACCACAGGATTAGAGAATCACAGGATCATAGGACCACAGGATCATAGGACCACAGGATCAGAGAATCACAGGATCATAGGACCACAGGATCACAGGACCACAGGATCAGAGAATCACAGGATCACAGAATCATAGGATCACAGGGTCATAGAATCACAGGATCATAGAATTATAGGATCACAGGATCATAGGACCACAGGATCACAGGTTAATAGGACCACAGGATCACAGGACCATGGGATCACAGAATCATTGAGGCTGGAACAGAGCTCTGAGCTCATCAAGCCCAGCCTATGACCTTCCACCACCCCCCTGCCCAGACTCCAGATCCCTCAGCTGCTCCCTTCTCCAGACCCTTCCCCAGCCAGACCCTCCAGTCCCAACCCCCCCTGCCGTGGGCAGGGACCCCTCCCCCTAGCCCAGGCTGCTGAAAGCCTCAGCCAGCCTGGCCCTGAACCCTTCCAGGGCTGAGGCATCTACAACTTCTTGGTGCAACCCCTTGAGGAGGCAGCAGGAAGGGAGTGGAAGGCTTCAGCTGGCTTGAGGGGTGCAAACCCCGTGGGTGGGAGCGTGGGGTACTGCTGAACGTCCCCCCCAGCCCCCCAGCTCCCCTCTCTGTCCAGTCTCTCACCTCCCAGCTGAAGCTGCCAGCATCCTGTTGTTGCTCAGCCCTCAGCCTCTCCTCCCCTTCCCGCAGCTGAGGGATCCTGGCCCTGCTTTGTCACAGAGGCCACCCCCCGAGTCCAGACAGGAACCCAGCAGCCAGGGGCTCGCTGGGGGGGGGGCATGGGGCGGGGGTGGGCAGCTGAGCAGATGCAGGACTCTGGAGCGTGCTGGGGTGGAGGGGCTGGGGGGGAGGATGAGGAGAATTTCTTGCTCTGGGCTCCTTGGGATGGTGTCTGGGGCAGATAAGGGGGGGATGGGGAGGGGGGGAGCAGCAGCTGAGCCCCTCCCAGGGGATGAGCTCCCGTGGTGGCCAGCTCGGGGAGGGCTGAGCAGCCGGAAGGGCCAGACCATAATCTCTGTCTCTGAGCTCTGGTGAGGGCATGGGAGAGGTCAGCATGACTCATGGGCAGGCAGAGAAAGGGGAGGGGGAACACTCAGCCTCCCACCCACCCCCAGCCTCCCCCAGCCCCCCGTGTCCCGCAGCCAGCACCCGCAGGAGGCTGCAGATGGGGCTGGGCTGCTCTGCACGGTGCCCACCCAGGTGCCACTCCGAGCAGGAGCCTCCATCCCTAGTGGAGCTCCCAGGGCCTGGCTCCCATGAATCACAGCTCTACACCAAACCATCTGTGCTGACTCTGCTGCCCCTGGCTCTTTATTTTCCAGTTCCTCCATTTCCCTCCATTGTTCAGCTCCAGCTTCCTTCCTGCTGCCTGCGGCTCCCACGCAGCCTCTGTCCCCCCCCCAACCCCATCCCCCAGCCTCCCCCTGCTGCTGGAGCCAAGGGACAGCCCAGCCAGCAGCATCTCAGCTGCCCCCTGCTTAGGAGGAGGCTCTGCCTGCTGCCCAACGGGTGGCATGAGTGGCACAGTGCAGGCTGGGCAGGCTGGAGGAGGGCTGGTGAGCACTTGCAGCCCAGAGAGCCAAGCAGAGCCTGGGCTGCAGCAAGAGAAGTGTGGCCAGCAGGGGAGGGAGGGGATTCTGCCCCTCTGCTCCACTCTGCTGAGACCACAGCTGCAGCTCTGGGGCCAGCTCTGGAGCCTCTGTGCCAGGAAGGAGCTGGAGGTGCTGGAAGGTGTCCAGAGAAGGGCCACGAGGAGGAGCAGAGGGCTGGAGCTGCTCTGCTCTGGAGACAGCCTGAGAGAGTTGGGGTTGTGCAGGCTGGAGAGGAGAAGGCTCCAGGGAGACCTTCTTGTGGCCTTGCAGGATCTGCAGGGGGCTCCAAGAAAGCTGGGGAGGGACTTTGTAGGGTGTCAGGGAGGGATAGGACTGGGGGGGATGGAGCAAAAGTAGAAGTGGGGAGATTGAGATTGGATGTGAGGAAGAAGTTGTTCCCCATGAGGGTGGTGAGAGCCTGGCACAGGTTGCCCAGGGAGGTGGTGGCAGTCTCATGCCTGGAGGTGTTTGCAGCCAGGCTGGCTGTGGCTGTGAGCAAGCTGCTGTAGTGTGAGGTGTCCCTGCCCATGGCAGGGGGGTTGGGACTGGCTGAGCCTTGAGGTCCCTTCCAACCCTGACACTTCTGTGATCCTATGGAGCTGGTGGTGGCTCAGAGAGTGGCTTGAGGTGGAAGGGACCTTCAAGATCACGGAATCACAGAAACATTTTGGTTGGAAAAGAGCTTCCAGATCACCCACTCCAACCAGTCTGGCTCTGCCAAGGCTGCTGCTGAACCATAGCCCTCAGCACCACAGCTCTGCCTCTTGGAAACACCTCCAGGTCTTCCCTTAGCCAAACAACCCCAGACCCCTCAGCTGCTCCCCACAAGATCTCCTCTCCAGACCCTTCACCAGCCAGATCCTTCAGTTCCAACCCCCCTGCCACGGGCAGAGACATCTCCCCCTAGCCCAGGCTGCTGAAAGCCTCATCCAGCCTGGCTTTCAACACTTGCAGGGCCTGCCCTGAGGCAGCCCCAGCTCCTCTGGGCAGCCCCTTCCGGTGTCTCACCAGCCTCAAAGAACTTGTGATGCTGTCAGCCAGCACCCATGAAGAGCCCAGCTCTGCCCACATCCCTGTGTGTGCCCAGCCCCATGTGTGTGTGCCCAGGGGAGGGTCCCCATGGGGCTGCTCCCCAGCTTTGAGGGGGGACAATCATGGCAGGAGCTGGCTGAGAAGCTGGGCATGGGGAGCAGGGCATGGGGAGCAGGGCATGGGGAGCAGGGCATGGGGAGCAGAACATGGAGAGAAGTGCCTCTGAGGTGGTCCAGCTGTGCCCCTGAGGGGTGGCACTTCACAGGGAGGTGGGCACCGTCCCCACTCCTGCAAACCCATCTGGGCCAGCTGGTGCCATGGGCTGGAAGTGGAGTTGGGCATCCACAGTCCTGGACCTTCCCCTCCCTGTCCTGGACCTTCCCCTCCCTGTCGTGGTGCTTCCCCTGCCTGTCCCCAGCTGGGTGCAGCCCTCACCTCCGCAGCCCGCCAGGGCTGTCTGCAGCGGAGCGCGATGGTGCCAGGTGCGCTGTGGGCTCGGTGGCTGCCAGGCTCTGGGCTCCAGGGTGACGGTAAGGCGTTCCCAGCCCGGGGACGGGACTCAGCCTGCGGGCACCGACGAGCAGCCCCGCGGAGCTGCCTCGGGCTCGGCAGCAGCCTGCCCACGCCTCCCCCTGCCGGTCCCACCTCCAGGCCAACCCTCTGCTCTCCATCGCTGTCCCACCCCCCCTGTCCTGCCCCTTCCCAGCCATGACCAAGCGCCGTGTCCTGCCTGCCCCAAGTCCTGCCCCTCGGGCAGGCTCTGCCCTCCTACAGGGGCTGCCCCATGCCCTCCTCCCAGCTCCCTGCCTCATGCTCTGCTCACACCCTCCCAGGAAGGGTCCTGCTCCGCTCCATGACCCCTTGGACCTGCATAGCCATGGTGGGACCAGGATTTCCTGAGACCATGGATCCCACCTGGAGCTCTGTGTCCTGTTCTGGAGCCTCTGTGCCAGGAGGGATCTGGAGGTGCTGGAAGGTGTCCAGAGAAGGGCCACGAGGATGAGCAGAGGGCTGGAGCTGCTCTGCTCTGGAGACAGCCTGAGAGAGTTGGGGTTGTGCAGGCTGGAGAGGAGAAGGCTCCAGGGAGACCTTCTTGTGACCTTGCAGGATCTGCAGGGAGCTCCAAGAAAGCTGGGGAGGGATTTTGGAGGTGTTTGCAGCCAGGCTGGCTGTGGCTGTGAGCAAGCTGCTGTAGTGTGAGGTGTCCCTGCCCATGGCAGGGGGGTTGGGACTGGCTGAGCCTTGAGGTCCCTTCCAGCCCTGACACTTCTGTGGTTCTATGGTGGGAAGAGACCTTTCAGCTCACCCAGCCCAGCACTGCCAGCTCACCTCTAAACCACATCCCTGAGGGTGCACTGCTGAGGGAGGGCTCTGAAGCTCTCAGCTGCATTTGGTTCCTCCTGCTGCTCCTGCCTCTGGCTGCAGGCAAGAGGAGAGCTTCACTGAGCCCACCAGGCCCATGGAGGGTGGAAACATCTGCCCTGTGCTATGGGATGCTGGGCATGCAGCATCCACCCCACTGTGTGCCCTGTGAGGAGGGGAATCATGGAATTGGTTTGGCTGGGAGAGAGCTTTCAGAGCTTTGAGTCCAAGCCTTGCCCCAGCACTGCCAGGGCACCACCACACCTTGGCCCTCAGCACCACATCCAGCTGGCTTTGGAACCCCTCCAGGGATGGGGACTGCACCAATGGCCTGGGCAGCCTGGGCCAGGCTTTGGCAACCCTCAAGGGGAAGAAATTGTTCCTCATGGGCGACCTAAACCTGCCCTGGGGCAACCTGAGGCTGTTTCCATGTGCCCTTTTGTTCTTTGGAAGAAGAGCCCAACCCTCACCTGGCTCCAGCCTCCTCTCAGGGAGCTGCAGAGAGCAATGAGGTCTCCCTCAGCCTCCTCTTCTCCAGGCTGAACACCCCCAGCTCCCTCAGCTGCTCCTCCCCAGCCCTGTCCTCCAGACCCTTCCCCAGCTGTGTTGCCCTTCTCTGGCCCTGCTCCAGCTCCTCAGTGTCCTTCTTGGAGTGAGGAGGACCTGGAGTGCTCCAAGGGGCAGGAGAGCAGCAGGGCCTGGGGTGGCAGGGGGACATTGGGAGGGTTTCTGTTTTAGCAGGATCCTCTTCTTTGCCCCCTGCCCGACCTGGCTGCCTCCCACACACCTCTCACAGCAGCCCCTGGTGCTGGCAGTCCCTCAGGCTCTTGCACCTGGGAAGCTGGGGAGCTGGGATGCTGGGGAGCTGGGATGCTGGGAAGCTGGGATGCTGGGATGCTGGGATGCTGGGATGCTTGGAGGCTGGTGAGCTGGGGAGCTGGGATACTGGGATGATGGAATGCTTGGTAGCTGGGATGCTTGGAAGCTGGGATGCTGGGAAGCTGGGATGCTGGGATGCTGGGATGCTGGGATGCTAAGAAGGTGGGAAGCTGGTACACTGGGGAGCTGGAATGCTGGGTTGCTTGGAAGCTGGGATGCTTGGAAGCTGGGATGCTGGGGATCTGGGATGCTGGGGATCTGGGATGCTGGGATGCTGGGATGCTGGGATGCTGGGATGCTGGGATGCTAAGAAGGTGGGAAGCTGGTAAACTGGGGAGCTGGAATGCTGGGATGCTTGGAAACTGGGATGCTGTGAAGCTGGGATGCTGGGATGCTTGGAAGCTGGGATGCTGTGAAGCTGGGATGCTGGGATGCTTGGAAGCTGGTAAACTGGGGAGCTGGTAAGCTGGGATGCTGGGATGCTTGGAAGCTGGTAATCTGGGGAGCTGGGAAGCTGGCATGCTGGGAAGCTGAGAAGCTGGTAAACTGGGGAGCTGGGATGCTGGGGAGCTGGTAAGCTGGGGAGCTGGGATGCTGGGGAGCTGGGATGCTGGGATGCTTGGATGTTGGGAGGCTGGTGAGCTGGGAAGCTGGGATGCTGGGATGATGGAATGCTTGGTAGCTGGGATGCTTGGAAGCTGGGATGCTGGGATGATGGTATGCTTGGTAGCTGGGATGCTTGGAAGCTGGGATGCTGGGATGATGGTATGCTTGGTAGCTGGGATGCTTGGAAGCTGGGATGCTGGGATGCTGGGAAGCTGGTAAACTGGGGAGCTGCGCTGCTGGGCTGCTGGGGATGCTGGGATGCTTGGACACTGGGATGCTGGGATGCTTGGAAGCTAAGATGCTTGGAAGCTGGGATGCTGGGAAGCTGGGATGCTGGGGAGCTGGGATGCCTGGAAGCTGGGGGGCTGGGATGCTGGGGAGCTGGGATGCTGGGATGCTGGGATGCTTGGAAACTGGGATGCTGGAAAGCTGGGGAGCTGGGAAGCTGGGATACTGGGGAGCTGGGATGTTTGGAAGCTGGGATGTTGGGATGCTGGGATGCTTGGAAGCTGGGGAGCTGGGATGTTTGGAAGTTGGGATGCTGGGATGCTGGGATGCTGGGATGCTGGGGAGCTGGGATGTTTGGAAGTTGGGATGCTGGGATGCTGGGATGCTTGGAAGCTGGGATGCCTGGAAGCTGGGGAGCTGGGAAGCTGGGATACTGGGGAGCTGGGATGTTTGGAAGCTGGGATGTTGGGATGCTGGGATGCTTGGAAGCTGGGATGCTGTGAAGCTGGGATGCTGGGATGCTGTGAAGCTGGGATGCTGGGATGCTGGGAAGCTGGGATGCTGGGATGCTGGGGAGCTGGGATGCTGGGATGCTGAGAAGCTGGGGAGCTGAGATGCTGGGAAGCTGGCAAGCTGGGGAGCTGGGATGCTGGGAGGCTGGGGAGCTGGGATACTGGGGAGCTGGGATGCTGGGATGCTGGGGAGCTGGGATGCTGGGAGGCTGGAATACTGGGGAGCTGGGATGCTGGGATGCTGGGGAGCTGGGATGCTGGGAGGCTGGGATACTGGGATGCTGGGATGCTGGGATGTTGCCCCTAGCCCCTTTGCTCTGCCCCTCCAGCCACTCCCCCTGCAGCCCTCAGCAGCCTTCCCAGGAGCTCTGCTGCTCACGATCAGCCAAGCAGCTTCCTCTCAGAGGCACAATGGGATGGCCCAGCCTGCAGAGCTGGCCCACAGGGTCCCCACACACCCTTTCCACTCGCCCCACCCCCAGTGTGGTCCATGGGGCCACCCGTGCTGTCCCCAGCCACAGCGATGTGTCACCATCCTGTTGGAGCAGCTGAGTGGGGTGGGAGGAGGAAGACAGAAACGGTGCTGGGCTCCTGCTGGGTTCTGCTTCTGCTTTGTAGAGTGAGGCTGTGGTCAGCAGAAGCTGCTAGTCCACACACAGAGACTCCTCCAGGTTGGTCCTCGCCCACATCACTCATGGCTCCCCCGGAACGGCTTCTGGGAGCAGCACTGGGACAGGGAAGGAGGCTCAGAGGGTAGGGAGCAGCTGTCAGCTTTGCCACCAGGTGTGGTGAAAG
>NW_027142540.1:45000-104797 GCF_026170545.1 Melanerpes formicivorus
CTGTCTGACATCACCACCTCTGGGCTAATCTCTCCTCCAGCAGCGGCTTCCCGTTTCCTTTCCAACCTCGGCAGCGTGGGCGGCTCCTCTCTGCTCGGGGCCAGGCAGGAAGAGGTCTCCAGCTGGGCTCTGCTGTGGGGCTGCAGCCACCACGTGCCTGGCCCTTGTCCCACTGGGATGTGGGCCACCAGCACCCCCAGCACCCCAGCAGGAGGGATGTGGACCCCCAGCACCCCCAGCACCCCAGCAGGAGGGATGTGAGGCACCAGCACCCCCAGCACCCCAGCAGGAGGGATGTGGACCCCCAGCACCCCCAGCACCCCAGCAGGAGGGATGTGAGGCACCAGCACCCCTAGCACCCAGCAGGAGGGATGTGGATCCCCAGCACCCCTAGCACCCAGCAGGAGGGATGTGGATCCCCAGCACCCCTAGCACCCAGCAGGAGGGATGTGAGGCACCAGCACCCCCAGCACCCAGCAGGAGGGATGTGAGGCACCAGCACCCCCAGCACCCAGCAGGAGGGATGTGGATCCCCAGCACCCCTAGCACCCAGCAGGAGGGATGTGAGGCACCAGCACCCCCAGCACCCAGCAGGAGGGATGTGGATCCCCAGCACCCCTAGCACCCAGCAGGAGGGATGTGAGGCACCAGCACCCCCAGCACCCAGCAGGAGGGATGTGAGGCACCAGCACCCCCAGCACCCAGCAGGAGGGATGTGGATCCCCAGCACCCCTAGCACCCAGCAGGAGGGATGTGAGGCACCAGCACCCCCAGCACCCAGCAGGAGGGATGTGGATCCCCAGCACCCCTAGCACCCAGCAGGAGGGATGTGAGGCACCAGCACCCCCAGCACCCAGCAGGAGGGATGTGAGGCACCAGCACCCCCAGCACCCAGCAGGAGGGATGTGGATCCCCAGCACCCCTAGCACCCAGCAGGAGGGATGTGAGGCACCAGCACCCCCAGCACCCAGCAGGAGGGATGTGGATCCCCAGCACCCCTAGCACCCAGCAGGAGGGATGTGAGGCACCAGCACCCCCAGCACCCAGCAGGAGGGATGTGAGGCACCAGCCCCCCCAGCACCCCAGCAGGAGGGATGTGAGGCACCAGCCCCCCCAGCACCCCCAGCAGGAGGGATGTGAGGCACCAGCACCCCCAGCACCCCAGCAGGAGGGATGTGAGCCCTGACCTTCCCTATGCCTTTGATGTCATGACTGTCCTGTCCCTCCTGGTCTGAGGTGGCACTTGGTGCCACCACCATGTCCCCCAGGAGCAGCACAGGGGCCAGCTGTGAGCTGCTGGTGTAGCTGCAAGGGGCTGGGCACCTGAGTTGCTGAGCTGGACACCAGGGCAGGCTGGGCAGGAGGGGTGCAAGGGGCAGGGGTGTGGCAAGAAGAGGGCAGCAGTCTGAGGTGGCAGCAAAGTGTGGTGAGCTGGCCACAAGCTGAGGTTGGATGCATCAGAGGAGCCCCCAAAGCCACAGAGAGAAGCAGGGGGGTTGGAATGGATGGGCTGGGGACTGAGGGCACCCTCAGCAAGCTCTCTGGTGATACCAAACTGCCCTCAGGCTCTGCTGCCAGCCAGAGCTGGGCAGGCTGAGACCTGGCTGCAGGCAAACCTCAGGAAGGTCAATCAGGACCAGTGCAGAGTCCTGCAGCTGGGGAGGAATCACAGCAGGCACCAGGGCAGGTCAGAGGCTGCCCTGCTGGAGAGCAGCTCCAGGGAGAAAGACCTTGGGGTGCTGGTGGGCAGCAGGTTCTGCAGGGGACAGCAAAGTGCCCTGGTGGCCAAGAGAGACAATGGGGTCCTGGGCTGCAGCAAGAGAAGTGTGGCCAGCAGGGCTGGGGAGGTTCTGCTCCCCCTCTGCTCTGCCCTGCTGAGACCACAGCTGCAATCCTGGGTCCAGCTCTGGGCTCCCCAGGTCAAGAGAGACACAGACCTGCTGGAGAGAGCCCAAGAAAGAGCCAGGAGGATGATTTGGGGACTTGAGCATCTCCCCTGTGAGGAGAGACTGAGAGCCCTGGGGCTGTTTAGTGTGGAGAGGAGAAGGCTGAGAGGGATCTGATCAATGCCTCTCAATAGCTGAGGGGTGGGGGGCAAGGGGAGGGGGCCAGGCTCTGTTGGGTGGTGCACAGGAGTGAGACAAGGACCAATGGAGACAAACTGGAGCAGAGAAGGTTTCAGCTCAGCAGGAGGAGAAACTTCTCCAGAGTGAGGGTGAGAGAGGCCTGGGGCAGGCTGCCCAGAGAGGTTGTGGAGTCTCCTTCTCTGGAGCCTTTCCAACCCCCCCTGGATGCATTCCAGTGTGCCCTGCCCTGGGTGATGCTGCTCTGGCAGGGGGCTGGGCTGGATGGTCTCTGGAGGTCCCTCCCAGCCCCTAATGCCCTGTGCTCTGTGCTGCTGTGAGTCCAACCATCCCCTGAGTCCACCCTGGCCATCAAACCGTGCCCCAGAGTGCCATGGCCATGAGCCCTGCCTGCTCCTCCTGCTTGCAGGCAGCAAGGGAGTGGCTGCAGAGCTCTCCTTGCTCCTGCCTGCAGCCACAGCTCACAGCTTGGGGGTGCAGCACCCCTTGCCTCGGGCCCCCCAGGCTGGAGGGCTCAGCAGGGCTGAGCAGAGGAAATGCTGCTGGTCCTGCTGGGGAAGGTGGTCCCTGGGTGGGCACAGCTGGCACAGAGGGGCTGCAGGCTGAGGGCAGGTGTGGGATGTGGCTCTGAGGGCAGGAGGTGCCCGGAGACAGGGGCCAGCAGCATGGAGAGAAGCAGCAGGGGCAGGTGGCCAGGAGGTGTGGCTGGAGGCCTCAGAGGGGTCCTTCCAGCCAGGGTGGGCACTGGGCAAGCTGCAAGCCCTGGGTACTGCCAGGGGCTTGTGCCCAGCCGCTGCCAAGGCAGAGCTCAGGCTGGGCCAGCAGCTGCCACGTCCTGGCCCTGGCCCTAAGCCTGTGCCTGGCTGGGACAGGTCTGGAGCTGAGCAGCTCAGCACCAGCAGCGCTGAGGGCTCCCTTTGCATTGCCCTGGCACAGCCTGGGGGAGAGAAGGCTGCAGGGAGACCTTCTGGAGGCCTTGCAGGGCTGAGAGGGGCTGAGCAGAGAGCTGGGGACAGAGCTTTGAGCAGGGCCTGTGGTGCCAGGCCAAGGGGGGAAGGTTTGAACTGCAAGAAGCAGACTCAGAGTGGAGAGAAGGGAGAAATGTTTGACCCTGGGGGTGGGGAGAGTCTGGCCCAGGCTGCCCAGAGGGGTGGGAGATGCCCCATGGCTGGCACCATCCCGGGTGAGGTTGTTTGGGGCTGTGAGCATCCTGCTGTGGGTGCAGCTGTCCCTGCTGGCTGCAGGGCCTGGGCTGGGTGACCTTTAAAGGTCTCCTCCCCCTCCAACCCCTTCTGTGGTTCCATGATGAGATGGAAACCCTCCCGGAGCAGGCAGCCGGCAGCCACAGGCAGCCTGGGGGCAGCAGGGCCAAGGGGGAGGTGGAAACTCCAGTGCCAGCCTGGCTGTTCCCCAGTGCCCTCTGTCTAGAGCAGCTTCCTGGCGTCCTCTGGAGGCTGCCCTGTGCCCACCCCCCCCTCACCACCTTGCCCATGGTGCCCAGCACCCTGCCCTGCTGCCGGGCACCTCGCCCCCTGCCCAGGCTCCCCCCTGGGCCCTGGGGGTTGCAGGGCAGGGCTTGTCCTGCCCAGCCCGTGGTGAGCTCAGTGCCAGCTCCTCCCGCTGGTGCCAGCTCCCTGGCAGCCCCATGCCAAGCCAGAGGCCTGTCACACACACGCTGAGCCCTTTATTGTGTGCCAGGGAACCACAGCAGCGGCAGACAGCGGGGGGGGGGGGAGGGGGGCAGGGGCTGCCACAAGCCCTCTGCCAGGGTGCCACCTGGGGAAGGAGGACCCAGAGCTAGGCTGGTGCCCAGGAGAGGACCTGGGAGGGCTGCTCTGGGTTGGGGAGAGGGTCACACAAAGCCTGGGAGGGGCCGGGTGGGGTGGTGGGGCTGGCAGAGCTGGAGCTGGGGGCAGAGAAGCTCTACTGCAAAGCCCTGGCAGGGCCCCCCTAGACCTCCCACTTCTCTGCTGGGCACCTCTAGAGGGTCTCACGGTGGCAAAGGGATGTCCTGGTGCCAGGCCACCTCCTGCTTCCACCAGGGGGGAGGGTTGGGGTTGGACTTGATGATCTTCAAAGGTCCCTGCCAACCCCTAACAGCCTCTGGAGCCCTCCCTCTCTGTCTTGCCCAGCTGCCTGGGGGCACCTCCTCCTGAATGCCAACTCTGCTTCCTACGTGGAGACACCTCCATGCACCACCACGGACCACCATAGACCTCCATGGGCCACTGTGAACCACTGTGGACCTGCATGGGCCACCATGGGCCTCCATGAGCCACCATGGACCAGCATGGACCTCAATGGACCTGCATGGACCACCGTGGACCTCCATGGGCCAACATGGACTACCATGGACCTGCAAGGACCTCCACGGGCAACTATGGACCACCATGGGGCACCATGGGCCACCATGCACCTCCATGGGTGCCCAAGATGCTGCAGGCTCCCCTGGGTGCCCAATGAAGGACTTGCAGAGCCAGATTGGGGGGTGCAGGGTGGGGAAGGGGAAAAGGGGGAGGAGGAGGGGGAAGAGGAGGAGAAGAAGGAGGAGAAGGAGGAGAAGAAGGAGGAGGAAAAGGAGGAGGAGGTGAAGAAGAAGGAGGAGGAGGAGATGGAGGAGGAGGAGGAGGAGTTTGAGGATGAAGAGGAGGAGGAGGAGATTGAGGATGAAGAGGAGGAGGAGGAGGTTGAGGAGGAGGAGGGGTAGGAGGAGGGGTGAGAGGAGTCAGAAGAGGAGGAGGAGGGGTGGGAGGAGGAGGAAGAGGAGGAGGAGAGGTAGGAGGAGGGGTGAGAGGAGGAGGAAGAGGGGGGCGGGGTGTGAGCAAAGCAACCCCCGTGAGTGCTGCGGGTGCCAACCCCCACCCCGCACGGCCGAGCGGTGCCGTGGGGGGGTCGGGGTCAGGGCTCGTGGTCAGCGGTGCCCAGGGGCCCCTCGGGCAGCCCTGCCTCGTCCAGGCGCTCCAGGGAGTCTGCGTGCTGCAGGGAGAGCTCTGCCAGGCTGAGGCTGGGCAGGGAGCTCTGCTCGGGGTACACCCAGGGCTTGTAGCCAGGCTGGTGCTGGCGCTTCCACGCCGGGTACTGCAGCCCCGCCTGGTGCAGCCTCTTCATGGCCTGCGGGCACAGCACCGCGGGCACAGCTCAGGCACAGCTTGGGCACAGCCTGGACACACAGCGGGCACAGCTCAGGCACAGCTCAGGCACAGCTTGGGCACAGCTTAGACACACAACAAGCACACCTCGGGCACACCTCGGGCACAGCTCTGGCGCAGCTCAGACACACCTCGGGCACATCTCAGGCACACCTCGGGCACAGCTCAGGCACACCTTGGGCGCACCTCGGGCACACCTTGGGCACACCTCGGGCACACCTCAGGCACACCTCAGGCACACCTCGGGCACAGGTTGGGCACAGCTCTGGCACACCCCCCGGCACACCCAGGGTCCACCTCCCTGCCCCTCCCCCCCGCGGGTGGGCACAGCTCCCGGAAGTCTCCCCCTGCCCTGCAGTGTATTTTGGGGGCATCTGGGAGGGGCTGGGGGCATGGCTGGGACCACACTGACCCAGGACGTTCCCAGGGCATGATCCTGCGACACCCAGCACCCATCCTGAAAGCCCTGGAGCACCCAGCACCCACCCTGAAAGCCCTGGGGCGCCCAGCACCCATCCTGTGACCGCTGGGGCACCCAGCACCCACCCTGAAAGCCCTGGGGCACCCAGCACCCATCCCCTGAGTCCTGGGGCACCCAGCACCCACCCTGCAAGCCCTGGGACACCCAGCACCCACCCTGTGAGCCCTGGGACACCCAACACCCATCCTGTGACCCCTGTGGCACCCAGCACCCACCCTGAAAGCCCTGGGGCGCCCAGCACCCACCCTGAAAGCCCTGGGGCACCCAGCACCCATCCTTTGACCCCTGGGGCACCCAGCACCCACCCTCAGAGGCAGCTTTGGGGCACCCATCACCCCTGCTGCCTGTGCCCCCGCACTCTGGGCACCCTCCCTGCTTACCTTGGGTGCCACAAACTGGGAGACTCTGTTCACCACCCACTTTGGCAGCGACCCTGCAAGAGCCCCAAGAGCTCCAGCCCCTGGCCAGCCCCAGAGGGACCCCCCAGGAGCCTCCAGCCTTCAGCTGTGCCAGCCTGGACCTCCCCAGGGTGGTGCTGCCGGCACCTCCTGGCCAGAGGGCCTGCTTCTTCCTTGGCTTGCCCCCACTCAGGGGCACTGAATGCAGCAGGCTGGGAGGGACCCCCCAAGGGCCTCCTGCCCAACCCCCCCTGAGGGCAGCAGGGACCCCACCAGCTGGCTCAGGCTGCTCAGGGCCACATCCATCCTGACCCTGGGATGGAGACTCCACCACCTGCCTGGGCAGCCTGCCCCCCTGCCTCCCCACCCCCTCCCTCCCCAGGGGCTTCCTCCTGCTGGCCAACCTAACCTCCCCCCTGCTCCACCTGGGGCCTCCAGGGGGTGAGCTGTGGGGGGTCCAAAGGGTGCCAGCCCTGAGCAGAGCCAGGCTGCAGGCTGCCCTCTGGCTGGGCACTCACCACGAGGGTCCACCTGGGTGAGGTAATAGAGGACACAGCCCCTGGCACCGTTGGCCTTGACCAGGTAACCTGTCTGCAGGGACACAGCCCTCACAAAGTCCTTCCTGGGGGGATACTTCTGCAGGGAGGGAATCATGGAGTCAGGAAGAGGCTGGGAGAGGCCTCTGGGAACACCCAACCCAAGCCCCCCATGGCCACCAAACCATGGCTCCAGGTGCCATGGCCACAGGCTCCTTGAACACCTCCAGGCATGGGGACTCCACCACCTCCCTGGGCAGCCTCTTCCATTCCTTGACCACTCTGGCAGCACAGAAATTGTTCCTCATCTCCAACCCAACCCTCCCCTGGCACAATTCCAGGCCATTGCCTCTCCTTCTAGCACCTGATGCCCAGCTCCCACCTGGCTCCAGCCTCCTCCCAGGGAGCTGCAGAGAGCAATGAGGTCTCCCTCAGCCTCCTCTTCCTCCACACTGAACACCCCCAGCTCCCTCAGCTGCTCCTCCCCAGCCCTCTTCTCCAGACCCTTCCCCACCTTGGTTGCCCTTCCCTGGCCCTGCTCCATCTCCTCAGTGTCCTTCTTGGGGTGAGGAGCCCAAACCTGACCCCAGCACTTGAGCTGTGGCCTCCTCTTCTCCAGGCTCAACACCCCCAGGCCCCTCAGCTGCTCCTCCCCAGCCCTGGAGCCCCAGCCCTGGAGCCAATGCAAGAAGCAGCTGAAGGATGCTCAGCTGCAGGACCACCATGCAGAGGTGGAGAGGCACAGACTGGGCCTGGGGTGACAGCTGGGGGGTGTGGGGACATCCCCAGCCCAGTCCTGGAGTGGCATCTGGCTTGCTGGTGCCAGGGTAGGCAGTGCTGGAGGGGCTGCAGAGGGAGACTCTCCTGAGCCTTGCCAAGGAAGCAGAGCTGGAGCTGGGGAGGCTCCAACCAACCTCCTAACTCTGCTGCCAGTGCCCCCAGTGCTGCACTGGGCAGGTCTCTGTGGGCATCCCCCAGCTGGGGGGGTTTGGGGGAGGGGGTATGGGGGACATCCCCATCCCCAAGCCCCTCCCCCAGCTCGGTTGCCCTTCCCTGGCCATTCCCCAGCCCCTCCAAGGTCCTTTCTTACAGCGAGAGCTTGCCCACCTCGGTGCCTGCCCGGGCTGCTGCCCAGCCCGAGCCGTGCCAGCCGTGTGCCAGGGCAGGGGCACGCAGGGCCGGTGCCAGCCGGGGGCTCACCGGGTGCTTGACGCTGTAGTTGAGGATGATGAAGTCATCGTCCAGGGGCAGCCAGGAGCGCAGGGTGACGAAGTCTCTGTTCTTCAGGGGGCTTGGGCACTTCCCTGGGGGGGACAGCCCCGAGCCCGATGCCCATGGGGCCGTACCCCCACACTGGGGAGGGAGGGGGTGCCCTGGGAGTGCCGGGGCATGCCCAGGGACGGCCGGGCGGGGGGGGGCCCAGGGGCGGCTGGGGGGTACCAAGGGGTGCCGGAGGGTTCCCAGAGGGTGCCTGGGAGGTGCCCATGGGGGGCTGGGGGGTGTCGGGGGGTGCGCAGGGGAGGCTGGGTGGTATTGGGGGGTCCCCATGAGGGGTTGGAGGGTGTCGGGGGGTGCCCAGAAGGGGTTGGGGGGTCCTGGGGGTTGCCCAGGGGAGTCTGGCGGGTGCCGGGGGCTGCCCTGGGAGTGTCGGGGGGTGGTCAGGCAGGACCGGGGGGTGCCCTGGGAGTGCCGGGGGGTGGCCAGGCAGGACTGGGGGGTGCCCTGGGAGTGTCGGGGGGTGCCCAGGCAGGACTAGGGGGTGCCCTGGGAATGCCGGGGGGTGGCCAGGCAGGACTGGGGGGTGCCCTGGGAGTGCCGAGGGGTGGCCAGGCAGGACTGGGGGGTGCCCTGGGAGTGCCGAGGGGTGGCCAGGCAGGACTGGGGGGTGCCCTGGGAGTGTCGGGGGGTGGCCAGGCAGGACTGGGGGGTGCCCTGGGAGTGCCGGGGGGTGGCCAGGCAGGACTGGGGGGTGCCCTGGGAGTGCCGGGGGGTGCCGAGGGGTATCCTGGGTTTGCCGGAGGGTGCAGCGGAGGGGCTGGGGGCTGCCGGGGGGTGCCCGTGGGGGCTGCTCACAGGAGTAGTAGCCCACGTCGGCGTTGACGGTGAGGCGGCCGATGTCGTGCGTCTCGATCATGTTGGAGTCCCACTTGCTGCGGTAGTGAGAGTCGTGCAGCACGTCGTACAGCGTCTCGGCAGCGACGTCCTTGCAGCACAGGCGAGTCTGGAGGGGAGGGGACACCGGGAGAGGGTCTCAGCAGGGACAGCCTTGCAGCACAGGCGAGTCTGGAGGGGAGGGGACACCGGGAGAGGGTCTCAGCAGGGACAGCCTGGCAGCAGAGGTGAGGCTGGGGGAGGGGGACACCGGGAGAGGGTCTCAGCAGGGACAGCCTGGCAGCAGAGGTGAGGCTGGGGGAGGGGGATAGAGGGAGAGGGTCTCAGCAGGGACAGCCTGGCAGCAGAGGTGAGGCTGGGGGAGGGGACACAGAGAGGGTCTCAGCAGGGACAGCCTGGCAGCAGAGGTGAGGCTGGGGGAGGGGGACACAGGGAGAGGGTCTCAGCAGGGACAGCCTGGCAGCAGAGGTGAGGCTGGGGGAGGGACACAGGGAGAGGGTCTCAGCAGGGACAGCCTGGCAGCAGAGGTGAGGCTGGGGGAGGGGGACACAGGGAGAGGGTCTCAGCAGGGACAGCCTGGCAGCAGAGGTGAGGCTGGGGGAGGGGGACACAGGGAGAGGGTCTCAGCAGGGACAGCCTGGCAGCAGAGGTGAGGCTGGGGGAGGGGGACACAGGGAGAGGGTCTCAGCAGGGACGTGTGCAGGGAGCTGTGCCCATCAGGCAGTGAGGACTTTAGGTTCACAGAGTCACAGCATGGGTTGGGAGGGACCTCAAAGCTCATCCAGCTCCAGCCCCCTGCCCTGGGCAGGGACACCTCCCACCAGCACAGGCTGCTCAAGGCCTCATCCAGCCTGGCCTTCAGCACCTCCAGGGAGGGGGCAGCCACAATCCCCCTGGGCAGCCTGTGCCAGAGTCTCCCCAGCCTCACTGGGAAGGATTTCTTCCTCCTCTCCAGTCTCAGACTCCTCTCTTCCAGCTCCAATCCATTCCCTCTGCTCCTGTCCCTGCTGGCCCAGGTTGGTGCCATGTGTGGTGCCATGTCCTCATGCTGCTAGGAAGCCAGGGCCATGTGTGCCATGGAGGATCCATGTCCCTGCTTCAGGACAGCCCAGGTGGAGCCAGCAGCCCTGCTGCCAGCTTGCAGTGCAAAGGCAGGAGGGCAGCAGTGGGCACAAGGACCTCATGCCCTCAGGTAGAGCTGCCTGGTGGTCCAGACTCTGCTACCTGGGTACACAGAATCCTTGAGTCCCAGCTTGGTGAGGGTTGGGAAGGACCTCTGGAGCTCACCCAGGCCAACTCCCTGCCCAAGCAGGGCACCCACAGCAGCTTGCCCTGCAGCACAATGCCCAGGTGGGGCTGGAAGCTCTCCACACAAGGAGACTCCACAACCTCTCTGGGCAGCCTGCTCCAGGCCTCCAGCACCCTCACACCAAACAACTTTCTCCTCCTCTTCACATGGAACCTCC
The DNA here is from genome assembly GCF_026170545.1 of Melanerpes formicivorus. Taxonomy (NCBI): domain Eukaryota; kingdom Metazoa; phylum Chordata; class Aves; order Piciformes; family Picidae; genus Melanerpes; species Melanerpes formicivorus. Next base: position 55,227 of record NW_027142540.1, read on the forward strand.
TGGGTGCCAGTCTGTGCCCAGTCCCCCTGGTGCTGTCAAGGCTGCTCTGAGGTCTCCCTGGACCCTTCTCTTCTCCAGGCTGAACAGCCCCAGCTCTCAGCCTGTCCCCACAGGGGAGGTTCTGCAGCCTCTGATCATCTTCATGGCCTCCTCTGGACCCACTCCAGCAGCTCCAGGTTCCTCTTGTGTAGGAGACCCCAGGGCTGGACACAGCACTGCAGAGGAGGTCTCAGCAGAGCAGAGCAGGGCAGTGTCAATGCCAGAGATGTTTTCCTTGAGCCCTCTGCAGCCAGGAGCAGCCTCAGGAGCAGGCTCAGATCAATTCCTGGCCCCCAGCTTTTCTTCTCCCTGCTGATTTCCTGAGGACCTGCTGTCTGAGGCAGCAGCAGCTCCAGAGAGCTTAGGCACAGGCAGCCTAATCTTTCTAAGCAGCCACCAAAGGGGACAGGAACATCACTCTGCTCCCAGCAGACACAGCCCCAAGTCCCCAGGCTCTGCAGGGACACTCTGGGGAGGTGCTGGGAGGGCTCTGCAAATCCTCTCCCTGGCTGAGCCCAGAGGATTCTCCTGTGATCGCCCTAAGCCTTCTGTGTCAACTCACCCAGGAAAAGGCAGCAGCAGGAGGGCAGCAGCTCCTGATGCTGGAGCACAACCTTCCAGCCCAGCCCAGCCCAGCCCAGTCCTGGTCCTGCTGAGGGTTGGTTTGGTGAGAACAGGAGGGTTGGGGCTGGGGGAGGCTGGAGTTGGTGGGTGAGGAGGGGGCTGCAGCCCTCTTTTTGTGCCTGCCAGCAGAGGAGGCTTCATGGAATCATGGAAGGGTTTGGGCTGGGTCATGGAATCATGGAAGGGTTTGGGCTGGGGTCATGGAATCATGGAAGGGTTTGGGTTGGAGTCATGGAATCATGGAAGGGTTTGGGTTGGGTCATGGAATCATGGAAGGGTTTGGGTTGGGTCATAGAATCATGGAAGGGTTTGGGTTGGGGTCATGGAATCATGGAAGGGTTTGGGTTGGGGTCATAGAATCATGGAAGGGTTTGGGGTCATAGAATCATGGAAGGGTTTGGGCTGGGGTCATGGAATCATGGAAGGGTTTGGGCTGGGGTCATGGAATCATGGATGGCTTTGGGCTGGGGTCATAGAATCATGGAAGGGTTTGGGGTCATAGAATCATGGAAGGGTTTGGGGCCATAGAATCAGGAAGGGTTTGACTTGGGTCAGAGAATCATGGAAGGGTTTGGGCTGGGGTCATGGAATCATGGAAGGGTTTGGGTTGGGGTCATGGAATCATGGAAGGGTTTGGGGTCATGGAATCATGGAAGGGTTTGGGTTGGGGTCATGGAATCATGGAAGGGTTTGGGTTGGGGCCATAGAATCAGGAAGGGTTTGGGCTGGGGTCATAGAATCATGGAAGGGTTTGGGTTGGGGTCATGGAATCATGGAAGGGTTTGGGTTGGGTCATGGAATCATGGAAGGGTTTGGGTTGGGTTCATGGAATCATGGAAGGGTTTGGGCTGGGGTCATGGAATCATGGAAGGGTTTGGGTTGGGGTCATGGAATCATGGAAGGGTTTAGGGTCATAGAATCATGGAAGGGTTTAGATAGGGGTCACAGAGCTGTGGAATGGTTTGGGTTGGGACCATAGAACCATGGAATGGTTTGGGTTGGTTGGGATGATAGAATCATAGAATCACCAATCCACAGCCCCAAAACCACAGTCCCAATCCACAACTCACAGCCCAAATCTCCAGTCCACAATTCCCTTCTCCCTGGCAGAGCCCAGAGGATTCTCCTGTGATCCCCCCAAGCCTGCTGTGTCAACTCACCCAGGAAAAGGCATCAGCAGGAGGGTAGCAGCTCCTGATGCTGCAGCTCAGACCTTCCAGCACCCTCACACCAAAGAAATTTCTGCTTCTCTTCAGATGGAGCCTCCTGGGTGCCAGTCTGTGCCCATTGCCCCTTGCCCTGTCCCTGGGCACCACTGACAAGAGCCTGGCCCCATGCCCTCACCCCCTGTTCCTGCAGCACCATGCAAGGGATGCTCCTGCTGCTCGTGGGTGCAGGGTGGGGGTGGTTGGTGTGAGCCTGCCTGTAACTGGAGCTGTGGAGCTGCTGGCCAAGCCAGGGAGTGCATTATTGATGCAGGCACCTGGGGATGCCAGCCGCTGCTCTTTAGAGGCTCTGCATCTTTGATGAGCTGGGCAGCAGGGCCCTGTAACTGGAGATGGCCCTGCTGAAGGTGGGGGCAGGTCCCAGCAATCTCAGGCAAGCTGTGCCCTGCTGGCCTGGTTTGTGCCCAGCCTGCTGAAGTCATGCCCAGGCCAGGCTTGGAGCTGTGATGCACTCCCAAGGGCACCGTGGAGGAGAGGGTGGGACCCAACCCAGCCCAACCCAGCCCAACCCAGCCCAACCCAACCCAGCCCAACCCAATCCAGCCCCCTCCTCCTGCTCCTTCTTCCCAGCCAAGCACTCCCAGATGGGGCTGAAGCTGCTGCTGCTGCTGGAGGGTGAAGGTTGTCTGCAGCTGGAGGTGGTCCTCCTGGAAGCCCTGGGGGCCAGCACAGGCTTGCTCCCCTGCAGCCTGAGCACCATCAGCCCTCTCCAGGCACACAGCAATGGAGGTGGTCAGCTGGGGCAGAGCCCAAACCCAGGCTATCCACAGGGAATTCTGGTGGAGCAAATCCCAAGCTCCAGCTTTCCCAGGGACCCCTCATGTTCCACCGGCCCCGTGGAGGAACTGGGGCTCTTCTGGCCTCCAGCCCCAACCTGTCCACCTCAACCCTTCCACACAGCCTGGGATCCTCCATCCCCTGTTTTGGGAAGGCTCCCTGGGCAGTGCTGATCCCTGCACCCTGCCCAGGCCCTCTCCAGAGCAGGGAAAAGCCACAGGGAGGAGGCACTGAGCCAGGCTGGCTGTGATGGTCCTCAGAGCCCCACTGCCCCCAACCTGGACTCCCCTCTCTCTGAGGCCTCCCCTCTGCTGGGCTGAGTTTTAACTTGGTTGGACTTCAGGAGGTCCTTCCCAACCTGTGCAGGTGGAGTCAAGCAGCAGCTGTGCCTCCAGCACCTCAAATGCTCTCCACACTCCAGAGCTGCCCCAGTAACAGGCTGGCACCCAGCCACTGGCCACCCTCTGGACTCTGGGGTGCTGACCACCATGAGGGTGCTGGAGGCCTGGGGCAGGCTGCCCAGAGAGGTTGTGGAGTCTCCTTGTGTGGAGAGCTTCCAACCCCCCCTGGGTACTGTGCTGCTGGGCAAGCTGCTGTGGGTGCCCTGCTGGAGCAGGGGGCTTGGGCTGGATGAGCTCCAGAGGCCTCTTCCCACCCACACATCCCCTGCAAGCCTCCAGCCGAGCTGAGGTGGGTTCCCACAACCCACCTGCCCTTGCAAGCACTCAGGGCCCCAAAGAGCCTCCTTTACCATGGCCCTGGGACCCTTTGGACCCAAGGCCTGGGTTTGGGTGATGCTCTGGGAGCCTGCACACCCCAAGGGGCAGAGATGAAAGTGCAGAATGCAAAGCCACGTTGGTGGCCCCAGAGAGACCCCCAAAGTTCCAGGGCTGCAGGGACCCCCAGAGCTCCCAGAGAGACCCCAAAGTTCCAGGGCTGCAGGGACCCCCAGAGCCCCTCAAGAGACCCCAAAGTTCCAGGGCTGCAGAGACCCCCAGAGCCCCCCAAGAGATCCCACAGTTCCAGGGCTGCAGGGACCCCCAGAGGCCCCCAAGAGACTCCAAAGTTCCAGGGCTGCAGGGACCCCCAGAGCCCCCAGTGGGACCCCAAAGCCTTGGGGCTGCAGATCTCTGGGAGCTCAGGGACACAGCAGAGCCTCAGGGAGAGCAGAGCCCTGGTGCTGCAGGGAGCCTTGGGGCTCCAATGAAACCCAAAGGCCCAAAGGTTCTGGCCCCTCCTAGGGGCCTGGTGAGAAGCCAGAGCCTTGGGGCTGCAGGACCCCAGGTGCCATGCACCAGTAGAGCTGAGGGATGACCTGCTGGAGAGCAGCTCCAGGGAGAAGGAGCTGGGAGTGCTGGGGGACAAGTTCCCCCTGAGGCAGCAATGTGCCCTCCTCCCCAGGAAGGTCAGGAGTCTCTTGGGCTGCATCAAGAAGAGTGTGGCCAGCAGGGCAAGGGAGGTTCTCTTCCCCTTCTCTTCTGTCCTAGGGAGGCCACAGCTGGAGAACTGAGACCGTTCTGGGCTCCCCAGTTCAAGAGGGCCTCCTCCTCTCCTTCTCTGGAGAGCTTCCAGCCCCCCCTGGCTATTGTGCTCCTGGGCAGGCTGCTGTGGGTGGTGCTGATTCAGCAGGGGCTTGGGCTGGATGAGCTCCAGAGGCCCCTTCCAAGCCCTGGGATTCTGGGGTGCAAACTCCTCATCATCTTCTTCTGCAGTTCAGGTCTCCCCAAGATGGCAGTGAGGAGGCAAAGGGAAGCCTGCTCAAGCCCTCTCCCTGCAGGAGGCTGGCAGGCTGGCCAGGCAAGGCTGCTCCTTGGTAGGTCTCCACTTCTGCTCACCACCCCTTGGTCCTTCCAGCAGGATGTTCTCCATCACCTGCCCAGGACTGAGGTGGCAGAGCAGCAACCCACAGTGCCCTGCAGCATCCCTCTGGCCCTCTGGAGGGTGGATGTGACCTCTTCCCAGTCACCAGGGACCTCCTGTGGTCACCAGGACTCTTCACAAAGGCCAAGGCCGGAGCCCTCAGCACCCCCAGGGGCATCCTGCCTTGTCTTGTGGACTTGTTCATCCCCAGCTAATTAAAGTTCTCCCTGATCCTAGTCCAGAAGCTCTTCCCTGGCTCATGGTGTACTGCAGAGGTGTAGACCTCTGCAGAGAGTGCTGCTGCTCCTCCTCCTCCTCTTCACCTTGGCCTTGTAGGGCCTCCATCCATGCCAGCAGTGCAACCCCAGCTCCTCCTCCTCCTGTCCCCCCAGCTGCATCCTCTGCAGTTCAGGCACCCCAGAGAGGCTTCCAGTGACTCTGTGCTCAGGAGAGTGGTGGAAGAGCCTTCCCTGCTGCACTGTACCCCAGATGCCTCCTCACCACCTCCCCACACTGCCCTGCTCTCCAGGGCAGCCAACCCTTCCCTGACTCTGCTGGTTGAAAGCTCTCTGAGCTTGGCTGGCCAGGAGGGAAGGTCCTCTGACCCTCCTTGCTTAGGTGGATGCCATCCCTGCCCAGCACTCCTCATCCTCAGTGGGCAGGAGCACCCAAATCCTGCCCAGGACACCAGCCCTGGAGCCAAGCACTGCCCAGGCAGGATGCTCCCACCCAGGGCTCACCCCCTGATGGGGCTCCCATGCCCCTTGTAACCCCTCTTGGTGTACCCAGGGCCACCTGGCAGTGCCACTGGTGCCGTGCAGCCAAGCACTGAGGTCTGATGAGCTGAGGGATGGTTGAACCCCACTGATCCTGCTGCAGAGCCAGGCCCTGGCAAGCCACCAAACCTCCTGGGGACTCCTAACCTCTGCAGGATGCATGTTGAGTGCAGGATGTACCCCAGGATGGTGTGGCCAGGAGAGAGGCAGCAGGGAGACATCCTCCCAACCTATCTCATGCCTTGGGGGGCTCCCAAGGAGGCCATCTCCATCCTGACAACAATCTTCCTGCCTGCTTCTGCCCCCCTGCAAGGTGAGCCCGGAGGAGGGTGAGGGGGTGGGTGGGAAGCTGCAGGGGGCACCTGGCAGGTTGAAAGGCTAAAGCCATGGGGCAAGGAGTGAGAGCCCCGAGGAGAAGCTTGGCAGCTGGGGAAGCTACCTCTGGGGATGCTTTCTGGGGGGCCAGAAACACCCCCGGGCAGGTTGGAACAGGGCGTTGGGCACCTGCAGGCTGGGCCAGCCCGGCAGGGGCAGGGCAGGGGCAGGGCAGGGCAGGGGCAGGAGCAGGGGCAGGGCAGGGTTAGGGGCAGGGCAGGGGCAGGGTTAGGAGCAGGGCAGGGGCAGGGGCAGGGTGGGCGGCCCTGCAAGCCGCAGGCTGCTCCTTACCTTGATTTTCTGGACGGTGCAGCTCTCCTCCTGGCCCTGACTCCAGACCGTGATGCCAGCCTTGTTGTAGCGGCAGTGCCAACCCTCCGGGCTCTCGCACTGAGCCCTGAAGGAGCTGAAGTCGGAGTCATCCGGGATGTAAACCATCTCCCCCGCTCTGGACATGGGGGGCCGGGCGGCTGGAGCCGGGCTGCGGGCGCCGGGCTCCGTCCTGCCTCACCCCGCGGGGACCCTCCCTGCCCTTCAGCCCTGCCTGGCGCAGCTCACATTCATCCTCCCTCCCTCCGTCCTTCCTTCTTCCCTTCCCCTCCCTGGCTCCCTCAGCCCCTGGCCCCGCGGTGGGCAGCGGGGCAGGCCGGGCACAGGGCGGTGGGCAGGGAGCTGGGTGCCCCGCAGCGCGGCAGGGGGGAAGAAGGCTCCGTGCCGGCAGTTGCTCCGGCAGCTGCTGCCAGCTCAGATGTCTTCTCCTGCTGGCTCCCCAGCATCACATTTCTCTCCGGCTGCTTGGCAGCTCCTCAATTATTCAGCAGGTAGCGGGGAGCAGGTGGCTCGGCTTGCAGGGCCAAGCTGCCGCCCGTCCCCCCCAGCCAACCTTACCCCCCCCGCCCAAGGACCTTGCCGGCCCTGGAGCTCCCCTCTCTGAAGCTCTGGCAATCTCTGTGCCTGACTTTGCAGCAGCAGCTCGCTGGAGGCATCAGCTGATCCTCTAAGCAGGAGCAGCAGCCTGGATGGGCTTCAGCAGCAGCAGGATGCAGGTCACAGCAGGTCCTGACGTGACAAGGAGGAAGCCATGGTCCAGAAGACAGGAGCAGGGCTGCCAAGGTGCCCAGGATCAGTGGGGATGGGCTCAGGAGGAAGCCATAGTGGTCCAGAAGAGAGGAGCAGGGCTGCCAAGGTGCCCAGGATCAGTGGGGATGGGCTCAGGAGGAAGCCATAGTGGTCCAGAAGAGAGGAGCAGGGCTGCCAAGGTGCCCAGGATCAGTGGGGATGGGCTCAGGAGGAAGCCATAGTGGTCCAGAAGAGAGGAGCAGGGCTGCCAAGGTGCCCTGGATCAGTGGGGATGGGCTCAGCAGGAAGCCATGGTCCAGAAGACAGGAGCAGGGCTGCCAAGGTGCCCTGGGCTGGTGGGGGTGGGCTCCTGGCATGGTGAAGGGAAAGGATTGAGGAGGTTGCTCCTCACTGGGCTGTAGGATGCCGGTGGGGATGATCCCCTGAGGGTCTCTAGGCCACCCTCCCACTCAGAGCAGAAACAGCATCAGAGAAGAGAAGGCTCTGGGGGGGCCTTAGATCAGCACTTCAGTGCTGAAGGCTGGGGGGGATTGTCCAGAATAAACTGTGGGGATAGGCCCAGGGGTGGTGGTCTGAGACTGGAGCAGGGCAGATTCAGGTTGGACCTCAGGGGGAAGTTCCGCATCATGAGGCTGGGGAGACACTGGAACAGGCTGCCCAGGGAGGTGGTGGAGGCTCCATCCCTGGAGACATTCAAGGTCAAACTTGCTGAGGCCCTGAGCAACCTGATCCAGCTGGAGGTGTCCCTGCTGCCTGCAGGGGGTTGGGCAGGATCACAGAGTCACAGAAGTGTCAGGGCTGGAAGGGACCTCAAGGCTCAGCCAGTCCCAACCCCCCTGCCATGGGCAGGGACACCTCACACTGCAGCAGGTTGCTCACAGCCACAGCCAGCCTGGCTGCAAACACCTCCAGGCATGAGGCTGCCACCACCTCCCTGGGCAACCTGTGCCAGGCTCTCACCACCCTCATGGGGAACAACTTCTTCCTCACAGCCAATCTCAATCTCCCCACTTCTGCTTTTGCTCCATCCCCCCCAGTCCTATCACTCCCTGACACCCTACAAAGTCCCTCCCCAGCTTTCTTGGAGCCCCCTGCAGATCCTGCAAGGCCACAAGAAGGTCTCCCTGGAGCCTTCTCCTCTCCAGCCTGCACAACCCCAACTCTCTCAGGCTGTCTCCAGAGCAGAGCAGCTCCAGCCCTCTGCTCCTCCTCGTGGCCCTTCTCTGGACACCTTCCAGCACCTCCAGAGCCTTCCAGGATGCCCTTGGAGGGCCCCTTCCAACCCCATGCAATCTGTGGCGGTGTGACCCCCACAGGGTAGGGTCACCCACAGCTTTGCACAGCTCTGTCCCACCCTCTGCAGGTCCTCCAGCTGCACCACCTCCCTGGGACGGCCAGACTCTCAGCCCTGGTGCCCAGCCTGCGGCTGCCATTGAGGTCCATTGCCCATCTCATGCCCTGCTGAGGGAGGTTGGCTCCAGCATCCCTGCCTCTGCCTTCCAGGGAGCTGCAGGATGCTGCTGGATCCCAACTCAGCCTTCTTGGAGCCTCAAGCCCCAGCCCTGCCAGCAGCTTCTACTGCTCCTCTACCTCTCCCTGGGGCACAGCATCCAGCTGAGGCTTTGCTTGGTGCTGTGCAGAGGGAAGGACCTCTGTGGCTGCTGGGCAAGCTCCCCCTCATGCTACCCAGGGTGCAGAGCTTGTCCATTTGTTCAACCTCTTGTCCAGGTCCTTTCCTGGAACCTCCTCCCAGATCCTTTCCAGGATCATTCTCCCAGATCCTTTCCTGGAACCTCCTCCCAGATCCTTTCCTGGAATCCTCTCCCAGATCCTTTCCTGGAACCTTCTCCCAGGTCCTTTTCTGGAACCTCTTCCCAGATCCTTTCCTGGAACCTTCTCCCAGGTCATTTCCAGGATCCTTCTCCCAGATCCTTTCCTGGAACCTCTTCCCAGATCCTTTCCTAGAATCCTCTCCCAGATCCTTTCCTGGAACCTCCTCCCAGATCCTTTCCTGGAATCCTCTCCCAGATCCTTTCCTGGAACCTCCTCCCAGATCCTTTCCTGGAACCTCTTCCCAGATCCTTTCCTAGAATCCTCTCCCAGATCCTTTCCTGGAACCTCTTCCCAGATCCTTTCCTGGAACCTTCTCCCAGATCCTTTCCTGGAATCCTCTCCCAGATCCTTTCCTGGAACCTTCTCCCAGGTCCTTTCCAGGATCCTTCTCCCAGATCCTTTCCTGGAACCTTCTCCCAGGTCCTTTTCTGGAACCTCCTCCCAGATCCTTTCCTGGAACCTTCTCCCAGATCCTTTCCTGGAACCTCCTCCCAGATCCTTTCCTGGAATCCTCTCCCAGATCCTTTCCTGGAACCTTCTCCCAGGTCCTTTCCAGGAACCTCCTCCCAGATCCTTTCCTGGAATCCTCTCCCAGATCCTTTTCTGGAACCTTCTCCCAGGTCCTTTCCAGGATCCTTCTCCCAGATCCTTTCCTGGAGCCTCCTCTCAGGTCCTTTCCAGGACCCTTCTCCCAGGTGCTTTCCCCTGGGGCCCTGCTCAGCCCCTTGGCCTCCAGCCTGGGTGGGACCTGAGCTTCTCTGGTCCCATCTGGCCTTCAAGGTTCCTGCTGAACCCAATTCTAAGCTTCTTGGGGTCCAGCTGGCCTGAGGCTGCTGCTCCCTCGCCCCTAGCTTCCCCTCAGCTGCCAGACCTTCCCTTGCCTCCCCATTCTGATGAGGATGAGGAGCGTGGCCCCAGGACCGACCTTGGGGTGCCCCCCATGAGACCAGCTCCCTGCTGGCCACCAAGGCAGGAGCCAAAACTGCTGCTGGAAGGGAGAGCAAGGAGCCAGCTGGGGAGCTGCAGCTGCTCCCCCAGCCCTGCCTGGGGACACGCTGGCTGAGCAGCCCCTGGGCCATGCAGCTCCCCTCCTGCTGGGCTTGGGGAGCTCTGGGTGCTGTGCTCATCACCAGGCCACGCTTGGCTGGGCTGCTGCTGCTGTTGCTGCTGCAGTGGGCAGGGAGGGGAAGATTCCCAAGGTGGGCACAGTGCACAGCAAAGACCTTGGGGTGGCCTTGGGGCTGCAGGAAGGGAGAGAGAGCGAGGCCAGAGGGATTTGTGGTCCGGAGCTGGCTCACAGCCCTGCTGCAGTGTCCCACGAGATGCAAAGGAGCATCCCTGGGAGCGTGTCCACAGCCCTGTGACCATGGGCAAGGCAAAGGAGGTCCCCACAGCCCCTGCCACAGCCAGACACAGCCTGGAGGGTCCGTGCCTGGATGTGGGACACCTGTCTGATACGCCTGAAGGCCACCCAGTGAGACCTGGACAGACAGAGCTGGGCAGAGAGGATCCTACTGAGGCTCAACCAGGATGAGTGCAGAGCCCTGCAGCTGGGCAGGAAGAATAAACTGCAGCAGGACAGGCTGGGAGGGGATCTGCTGGAGAGCAGCCCTGGGGAGAAGGACCTGGGAGTGCTGGTGGACAAGTTCTGCATGGGACAGCAATGTGCCCTGGTGGCCAAGAAGGCCACTGGGGTCCTGGGCTGCATTCAGAGGAGTGTGGCCAGCAGAGCCAGGGAGGTTCTCCTGCCCCTCTGCTCTGCCCTGCTGAGACCTCACCTGGAGTATTGCATCCAGCTCTGGGCTCCCCAGGTCAAGAGGGACAGGGATCTGCTGGTGAGAGTCCAAGGGAGGCTCCAAGGATGCTGAAGGGACTGCAGCACTGCCTGGTGAGGAGAGGCTGAGAGCCCTGGGGGTGGTTAGTCTGGAGAGGAGAAGGCTGAGAGGGATCTGATCAATGTCTATCAATAGCTGAGGGCTGGGGGTCAGGAGGGAGGGGACAGGCTCTGCTCAGCTGCACCCTGGGATAGGACAAGGGGCAATGGATATAAACTCCAGCACAGGAGGTTCCACCTCAACATGAGGAGGAACTTCTTCCCTGTGAGGCTCACAGAGCCCTGGAGCAGGCTGCCCAGAGAGGTTGTGGAGTCTCCTTCTCTGGAGCCTTCCCAGCCCTGTCTGGATGTGTTCCTGTGTGACCTGTGCTGGTCCTGCTCTGGCAGGGGGGTGGATTGGAAGATCTCCAGAGGCCCCTTCCAACCCCCAACACCCTCTGAGTCTGTGTGGAAGAAGGTAGGACCTGAGCCTGCAGGCTTTGCAGCTCCAAAGCATCTCCATGGGGTGAAGGACAATGCAGTGCTGGGGATGGAGGAGCTCCAAGAGCTTGCCCAGCATCACTGAAGCAGGACCCACCTCTGCCTGGTCACATTTGTCTCTGCATTTTCAGATGGGACCATTTCTCTCCCTGGCTGGGCAGGCTGGGAGCTTGACTGGAAAGAGCTGACCCCTGGGCTCAGAGCTCAAGCTGGGCAGCAGTGCAGCCACCCAAGAGCTTGCTGGGCACCATCACACATCCCCTGCAAGCCTCCAGCCGAGCTGAGGTGGGTTCCCACAACCCACCTGCCCTTGCAAGCACTCAGGGCCCCAAAGAGCCTCCTTTACCATGGCCCTGGGACCCTTTGGACCCAAGGCCTGGGTTTGGGTGATGCTCTGGGAGCCTGCACACCCCAAGGGGCAGAGATGAAAGTGCAGAATGCAAAGCCACGTTGGTGGCCCCAGAGAGACCCCCAAAGTTCCAGGGCTGCAGGGACCCCCAGAGCCCCCAGAGAGACCCCAAACTTCCAGGGCTGCAGGGACCCCCAGAGCCCCCAGAGAGACCCCAGATTTCCAGGGCTGCAGTGACCCCCAGAGCCCCCCAAGAGACCCCAAAGTTCCAGGGCTGCAGGGACCCCCAGCGACCCGAGAGAAACCCCAAAGTTCCAGGGCTGCATGTACACCCAGAGCCCCCCATGAGATCCCAAAGCTCCAGGGCTGCAGGGACCCCCAGAGCCCCCAGAGAGATCTCAAAGTTCCAGGGCTGCAGGGACCCCCAGAGCCCCCAGAGTTCCAGGGCTGCAGGGACCCCCAGAGCCCCCCAAGAGATCCCAAAGTTCCAGGGCTACAGGGACCCTCAGAGGTCCTCAAGGGATTCCAAAGTTCCAGGGCTGCAGGGACCCCCAGCTACCCCAGAGAGACCCCAAACTTCCAGGGCTGCAGGGACCCCCCAGAGCCCCCCAAGAGATCCCAGAGTTCCAGGGCTGCATGTGCACCCAGAGCCCCCCATGAGATCCCAAAGCTCCAGGGCTGCAGGGACCCCCAGAGCCCCCCAAGAGACTCCAAACTTCCAGGGCTGCAGGGACCCCCCAGAGCCCCCCAAGAGATCCCAGAGTTCCAGGGCTGCATGTACACCCAGAGCCCCCCAAGAGATCCCAAAGCTCCAGGGCTGCAGTGACCCCCAGAGCTCATCAAGGGACCCCAAAGTTCCAGGGCTGCAGTGACCCCCAGAGCCCCCAGAGAGACCCCAAAGTTCCAGGGCTTCAGGGACCCCCAGAGCCCTCAGTGGGACCCCAAAGCCTTGGGGCTTCCGATCTCTGGTTGCTCAAGGACACAGCAGAGCCCCAGGGAGAGCAGAGCCCTGGTGCTGCAGGGAGCCTTGGGGCTCCAATGAAACCAAAAGGCCCAAAGGTTCTGGCCCCCCCAGGGGCCTGGGGAGAAGCCAGAGCCTTGGGGCTGCAGGACCCCAGGTGCCATGCACCAGTAGAGCTGAGGGATGACCTGCTGGAGAGCAGCTCCAGGGAGAAGGAGCTGGGAGTGCTGGGGGACAAGTTCCCCCTGAGGCAGCAATGTGCCCTCCTCCCCAGGAAGGGCAGGAGTCTCTTGGGCTGCATCAAGAAGAGTGTGGCCAGCAGGGCAAGGGAGGTTCTCTTCCCCTTCTCTTCTGTCCTAGGGAGGCCACAGCTGGAGAACTGAGACCAGTTCTGGGCTCCCCAGCTCAAGAGGGACAGGGAACTGCCTGAGAGAGTCCAGAGGAGGCTACAGAGATGCTGAGGGGCCTGGAGCAGCTCTGGGAGGAGCAAAGGCTGAGAGCCCTGGGGGTGCTGAGCCTGCAGAAGAGCAGCCCCAGAGGGGAGCTGAGCAATGCTCAGCAAGAGAGAAAGGAGCTGTGGGGGGCAAGAGGCTGGGGGCAGACTCTGCTCAGTGGTGCCCAGGGACAGCACAAGGGGCACTGGGCACAGACTGGCACCCAGGAGGTTCCATGTGAAGAGGAGGAGAAAGCTGTTTGGTGTGAGGGTGCTGGAGGCCTGGAGCAGGCTGCCCAGAGAGGTTGTGGAGTCTCCTGGTGTGGAGAGCTTCCAACACCCCCTGGGCATTGTGCTGCTGGGCATTGTGCTGTGGGTGCCCTGCTGGGGCAGGGGCCTTGGGCTGGGTGAGCTCCAGAGGTCCCTTCCAGCTGCCACCACGCTGCGATTCTGGCATTCTGTGACTGGAAAACCTCCCCCCCCCCCGCTCTGTGCCCACTTGCAGCTGCCGTGACCAGTGCCAGTCCATCTCAAGCAGGACTGTGTCCTACACTTGGGTGGCATCCTCAGGCCAGGGCCCCCGTGCCCCGGGACGCGGCGGTGGCTGCATTCTGGAGCTCAGCCGCTAGGTGTCAGTGGAGCTCCACCAGTGACGGCGCAGCGCCAGGGCCAGCGCCGCCGAGGCGCCCGGGCCGGGGACCCGCGGCAGGGACACGGAGAGCAGCGGCGTCCCTGCGGCTCCCTGCCGCCCTCAGCCGCGGAGCTGGCACCGTCCCCGTGCTCCACACACCACTGACACCGGTTCGGCCCTGAGGGTGGAGGTGACAGCCGGGGGCTGCTTCTGACCTGGGCCCTCGACCTGGGTCCTCCTCATGGGTGCCAGGCAGGTGCTGGCTGCTCTCCCTTGTGCGCTCCCAGGGTGACAGAGAATCAGAGAAGTGTCAGGGCTGGAAGGGACCTCAAGGCTCAGCCAGTTCCAACCCCCTGCCATGGGCAGGGACACCTCACACTACAGCAGCTTGCTCACAGCCACATCCAGCCTGGCTGCAAACACCTCCAGGCATGAGGCTGCCACCACCTCCCTGGGCAACCTGTGCCAGGCTCTCACCACCCTCATGGGCAACAACTTCTTCCTCACATCCAATCTCAGTCTCCCCACTTCTACTTTTGCTCCATCCCCCCCCGAGTCCTATCACTCCCTGACACCCTACAAAGTCCCTCCCCAGCTTTCTTGGAGCCCCCTGCAGATCCTGCAAGGCCACAAGAAGGTCTCCCTGGAGCCTTCTCCTCTCCAGCCTGCACAACCCCAACTCTCTCAGGCTGTCTCCAGAGCAGAGCAGCTCCAGCCCTCTGCTCATCCTCATGGCCCTTCTCTGGACACCTTCCAGCACCTCCAGATCCTTCCTGGCACAGAGGCTCCAGACCTGGCCCCAGAGCTGCAGCTGTGGTCTCAGCAGAGTGGAGCAGAGGGGCAGAATCCCCTCCCTCCCCTGCTGGCCACACTTCTCTTGCTGCAGCCCAGGCTCTGCTTGGCTCTCTGGGCTGCAAGTCTCACTGCTGGCTCCTGTTGAGCTTCAAGGGTGGCTTCTTCCCCTCCCTGTTCCCCCACTGTGGCACCCCAGGGACACAGCCTGGAAGCTCAGAGGTGAGGGCTTGGGGGGATTTGCACCTCAGGGCACTGGGTGTTGCTGGAGCCAGTTAAAGGTGCCCAGGATGCTGGGCATGCTGAGGCCACGTCTGAGTGCCCAGAGGGAGGAGACCTTCCCCCACAAATGTTGCTGTTAAGCAGAGGAAGAGATGAAGCTCCAGGAGCTCTCCTCTTCCTCCTTGCTCTGCAACCACATCCTCCCTGCTCCTAGCTGGGTCCAACCTGCTGGAGGCCTGGAGCAGGCTGCCCAGAGAGGCTGTGGAGTCTCCTTGTGTTGGAGAGCTTCCAACCCCCCCTGGGCATTGTGCTGCTGGGCAAGCTGCTGTGGGTGCCCTGCTGGAGCAGGGGGCTTGGGCTGGGTGAGCTCCAGAGGTCCCTTCCCAACCCTCACCATGCTGGGATGCTGTACCAGGCTGTTTCCCACTGGTGTGATGTCTGTCTGTGGCAGCCCTCAGGGGCACTGCTGGACACCCTTGGGTGGTTCCCAACCGTCCTGTGCTGTGCAGGGTAGGCAGAGAGTGCAGTGAGCTGTGCCATGCTCAGGGTGTGGAGTGATTAAAGAGCTTTGTTTGTCCTACTGAAGCACATCAGGGAGAGTCACAGGGCACTGAGCTAGAAAATAGCATCCTTGGCACCACCTCCTGCCACCCTTAGCCATGGCCCTTGCAGGCTTGCTCAGGTTGGATGAGGCCTTGAGCCACCTTGTGTGGGGTTGGAACTGGATGAGCTTGAAGGTCCCTTCCAACCCAACCCATTCTGTGTACAGAGGGACCTGGGCAGGCTGCAGAGCTGGGCCCAAGCCAACCTCATGAGGTTCAACAGGACCAAGGGCAAGGTCCTGCAGATGGCTCAGGGCAGTCCCAGGCACTGATACATGCTGGGCAGGGACTGGCTGGAGAGTAGCCCTGGAGAAAAGGCCTTGGGGGTGCTGGTGGAGAAGAAGCTCAACAGGAGCCAGCAGCGAGCACTTGCAGCCCAGAGAGCCAAGCAGAGCCTGGGCTGCAGCAAGAGAAGTGTGGCCAGCAGGGGAGGGAGGGGATTCTGCCCCTCTGCTCCACTCTGCTGAGACCACAGCTGCAGCTCTGGGGCCAGGTCTGGAGCCTCTGTTCCAGGAAGGATCTGGAGGTGCTGGAAGGTGTCCAGAGAAGGGCCACGAGGAGGAGCAGAGGGCTGGAGCTGCTCTGCTCTGGAGACAGCCTGAGAGAGTTGGGGTTGTGCAGGCTGGAGAGGAGAAGGCTCCAGGGAGACCTTCTTGTGGCCTTGCAGGATCTGCAGGGGGCTCCAAGAAAGCTGGGGAGGGACTTTGTAGGGTGTCAGGGAGTGATAGGACTGGGGGGGGATGGAGCAAAAGTAGAAGTGGGGAGATTGAGATTGGATGTGAGGAAGAAGTTGTTGCCCATGAGGGTGGTGAGAGCCTGGCACAGGTTGCCCAGGGAGGTGGTGGCAGCCTCATGCCTGGAGGTGTTTGCAGCCAGGCTGGCTGTGGCTGTGAGCAAGCTGCTGTAGTGTGAGGTGTCCCTGGCCATGGCAGGGGGGTTGGAACTGGCTGAGCCTTGAGGTCCCTTCCAACCCTGACACTTCTATGATCCCCTGGCTCCAGCCACCTGCACAGCCAGCCTGGGGGGCACAGGGAGCAGGAGGGCAGGTTCCTGTGCCCACCTCAGCTGGGGAGGCTTGTCCCCCTCAGGGCCAACAGCTTGGTGACATCACAGCCCCTCCAGGAGACCCTCCAGCAGCCCCCTCCCAGCGCAGGGCTGCTCCCTGGGGGGGCTGAGCTCCGTGCCTCCCAGCATGGGGGTGTGTGGGTGGTGGCACTGGGGGTGGAGGGCCAGGGAGGGTGCAGTTCACCCTTGCGCTGTGCCCGGGGCCGGCGATGCCCGCAGCCCCGCTCCGCCTCGCTCCAGCCGTAGCAACAGTTGCTACGATTCCCGTTTCCCGTTCCCGTTTGCCGACTCCAGGGGCTGCCCAAGGCAGCTCCGGCGCTGCCGGCGCTGTGTTTACAGGCAATTAAAGCTCATTAATTGTGCAGAAGCAACGGAGGCCCCGAGGCAGCGTCCTGGGGTGAGTCCTGCAGGGCAGGCAAGCAGAGCCAGGCAGCCCTGCAACATCCAGGATGCTGGGGGGGGCGGGGGCGGGGGGGTCTGCACCCAGCTGGGTGAGGTAGGGCTGAGCTGGGAGCAGAGCCTGAGGATGGGGCATGGCCGTGGGCTCACCTGGAGAACTGCATCCAGCTCTGGGCCCCCAGCACAAGAAGAAATGAGGAGGTGCTGCAGAGAGCCCAGAAGAGGCCATGGAGATGATCAGCGGCTGGACAACATCCCCTGTGGGGACAGGCTGGGAGAGCTGGGGCTGTTCAGCCTACAGACGGCTCCAGGCAGACCTCAGAGCAGCCTTCCAGTGCCTGAAGGGCTCCAGGAGAGCTGGGGAGGGACTTTTAACTAGGGCTGGGAGTGCCAGGATGAGGGACAGTGGCTTGGAGCTGGGAGAGGGCAGATTGAGACTGGGGATGAGGAAGAAATTCTTGGCAGTGAGGCTGGGGAGACACTGGCACAGGTTGCCCAGGGAGGCTGTGGCTGCCTCCTGCCTGGAGGTGTTCCAGGCCAGGCTGGATGAGGCCTTGAGCAGCCTGGGCTGGTGGGAGGTGTCCTTGCCCATGGCAGGGGGCTGGCACTGGTTGCTCTTGAAGGTCCCTTCCAAACAACCTGCTCTGTGCCTCCATGGCTTTGATAGGTCTCCAGCACCCACTCCTGCGAGCCAAGCACCACCCCACCACCACCCCTGGCCCGGCAGAAAAGGGGGTCGGGCCCCCAGCTGCCTCCTCCCGCGGGGGGTTAGCAGCACTGCCTCCCTCCTGGCATCTCAGAGCTTTGCCGGGGGGCTGCGATCGGCTCTGCTGTCGAGCAGGGGCTGGCCGGAGGCTGCAGCCCGCAGCTGGCTGCGCGGAGCTGGCTCGGGCAGGTGCTGCTGCTGCTGCTGCTGCTGCTGCTGCAGCTCCCGAGCGGCCGTGCCGCGGGAAAAACAACGGCATTTGGTGGCAGGGGGGAGAAGAAGCATCTCCAGAACGGATGGGAATGAAGCTTTGATTGGGAACAGATGCAGGAGATAAGGGGAGGGAGGGAGGGAGGGTGGCAGGTAGCGGCGCGGGGCCAGCCGCCAGCCCTGCTCACGGTTCCGGGCTGCAGGGAAGGGAAAAGCCCCCGGAGGCAGCTGGTGCTCAGCTCCCCCTGGCCCTGCCCGCTGCTGGGCTGGCTGCCAGCCTGCCCCCGACCTGGCAGCGCTGCCGGTGCTGGGCATGGGAGTGAAGATGAAGCAGCAAGTGGGGGGCTGCCTGCATGCTGGGTGCAGCGCTGGGGGGGACGGTGTGTGCTTCACTGGGGCTGCTGAGTGCAGCACCGAGGGTGCTGGGTGCGGCACCGGGGGTGCTGAGTGCAGCACCGAGGGTGCTGGGTGCGGCACCGGGGTTGCTGAGTGCGGCACCGAGGGTGCTGGGTGCGGCACTGAGGGTGCTGGGTGCAGCATTAGAGGTGCTGGTTGCAGCTCTAAGGGTGCTGGGTGCAGCATTAGAGGTGCTGGTGCAGCTCTGAGGGTGCTGGGTGCAGCATTGGGGGGGCTGGGTGCAGCTCTGAGGGTGCTGGATGCAGCATTGGGGGTACTGGGTGCAGCATTGGGGGTGCTGGGTGCGGCACTGAGGGTGCTGGGTGCAGCATTAGAGGTGCTGGTTGCAGCTCTGAGGGTGCTGGTGCAGCTCTGGGGGTGCTGGGTGCAGCATTAGGGGTGCTGGGTGCAGCTCTGAGGGTTCTGGGTGCAGCATTGGGGGTACTGGGTGCAGCTCTGAGGGTGCTGGGTGCAGCATTGGGGGTACTGGGTGCAGCTCTGAGGGGGCTGGGTGCAGCATTGGGGGTACTGGGTGCAGCTCTGAGGGTGCTGGGTGCAGCTCTGGGGGTACTGGGAGCAGCTCTGAGGGTGCTGGGTGCAGCTCTGGGGGTTCTGGGTGCAGCATTGGGGGTGCTGGGTGCGGCACTGAGGGTGCTGGGTGCAGCATTAGAGGTGCTGGTTGCAGCTCTGAGGGTGCTGGGTGCAGCATTAGAGGTGCTGGGTGCAGCATTGGGGGTGCTGGGTGCAGCATTGGGGGTGCTGGTGCAGCTCTGGGGGTTCTGGGTGCAGCATTGGGGGTGCTGGGTGCAGCATTGGGGGTGCTGGTGCAGCTCTGGGGTGCTGGTGCAGCTCTGGGGGTGCTGGGTGCAGCATTGGGGGTGCTGGTTGCAGCTCTGAGGGTGCTGGGTGCAGCATTAGAGGTGCTGGTGCAGCTCTGAGGGTGCTGGGTGCAGCATTGGGGGTGCTGGGTGCAGCATTAGGGGTGCTGGGTGCAGCTCTGAGGGTGCTGGGTGCAGCATTGGGGGGGCTGGGTGCAGCTCTGAGGGTGCTGGATGCAGCATTGGGGGTACTGGGTGCAGCTCTGGGGGTACTGGGTGCAGCTCTGGGGGTGCTGGGTGCAGCTCTGGGGGTGCTGGTGCAGCTCTGGGGGTGCTGGTGCAGCTCTGGGGGTTCTGGGTGCAGCATTGGGGTGCTGGTGCAGCTCTGGGGGTTCTGGGTGCAGCATTGGGGTGCTGGTGCAGCTCTGGGGGCACTGTGTGCAGCATTGGGGTGCTGGTGCAGCTCTGGGGGTTCTGGGTGCAGCTCTGGGGTGCTGGTGCAGCTCTGGGGGTGCTGGTGCAGCTCTTGGTTCACCGGGTGCAGCTCTGGGGGTTCTGGGTGCAGCTCTGGGGTGCTGGTGCAGCTCTGGGGGTTCTGGGTGCAGCATTGGGGTGCTGGTGCAGCTCTGGGGGCACTGTGTGCAGCATTGGGGTGCTGGTGCAGCTCTGGGGGTTCTGGGTGCAGCTCTGGGGGTGCTGGTGCAGCTCTGGGGTGCTGGGTGCAGCATTGGGGGTACTGGGTGCAGCTCTGAGGGGGCTGGGTGCAGCATTGGGGGTACTGGGTGCAGCTCTGAGGGGGCTGGGTGCAGCTCTGGGGGTACTGGGAGCAGTTCTGGGGGCACTGGGTGCAGCTCTGGGGGTACTGGGTGCAGCATTGGGGTGCTGGTGCAGCTCTGGGGGTACTGGGTGCAGCATTGGGGGTACTGGGTGCAGCTCTGAGGGGGCTGGGTGCAGCATTGGGGGTACTGGGTGCAGCTCTGAGGGGGCTGGGTGCAGCTCTGGGGGTACTGGGAGCAGTTCTGGGGGCACTGGGTGCAGCTCTGGGGGTACTGGGTGCAGCATTGGGGTGCTGGTGCAGCTCTGGGGGTACTGGGTGCAGCTCCGGGGGTGCTGGTGCAGCTCTGGGGTGCTGGTGCAGCTCTGGGGGTGCTGGGTGCAGCATTGAGGTGCTGGTGCAGCTCTGGGGGTGCTGGTGCAGCTCTGGGGTGCTGGTGCAGCTCTGGGGGTGCTGGTGCAGCTCTGGGGTGCTGGGTGCAGCATTGGGGTGCTGGTGCAGCTCTGGGGGTGCTGGTGCAGCTCTTGGTTCACCGGGTGCAGCTCTGGGGGCACTGGGAGCAGTTCTGGGGGCACTGGGTGCAGCTCTGGGGGTTCTGGGTGCAGCATTGAGGTGCTGGTGCAGCTCTGGGGGTGCTGGGTGCAGCATTGAGGTGCTGGTGCAGCTCTGGGGGTTCTGGGTGCAGCATTGAGGTGCTGGTGCAGCTCTGGGGGTGCTGGGTGCAGCATTGAGGTGCTGGTGCAGCTCTGGGGGTTCTGGGTGCAGCATTGAGGTGCTGGTGCAGCTCTGGGGGTGCTGGGTGCAGCTCTGGGGTGCTGGTGCAGCATTGGGGTGCTGGTGCAGCTCTGGGGGTTCTGGGTGCAGCATTGGGGTGCTGGTGCAGCTCTGGGGGTGCTGGTGCAGCTCTGGGGTGCTGGTGCAGCTCTGGGGGCACTGGGAGGAATTCCTGCAGCATTCCCGGTGGGATGAGCTGTTCCCTGGCTGGCTGGGGGTCGCTGGCAGCTGGGGGCTGTGGGGAGGGGGCTGCCACGCCGGGAAGCTGCTGCCACAGTGGGAGGAGCTGTAAACCTGGGTCCTATCCTGCCAAGGAGGATGTGGTGCTGCCTGTTTGAGACCATAGCCTCGTGTCCCACCCACAGCTGCCCATGCCCAGCATGCTGTGGCCTCCCCCTCCTCCTCTTCTTCCTCTTCCTCCTCCTCCAGCCAGGCAGGGCACAGCTCTGCCAGGCTGAGGCCAAAGTGAAGTTCAGAGGCTGGCACGTGTGAGGTGCTGGCAGAGGTGCTCAGGGCTGGGGGAGATGGAGGGTGGCTGGGCAGGACCTGACCCGTGCCCAGCTCTCCCCCCATGCCCTCCATGCTCACCAGGGGGGCCATGGCTTGCTGCCCAAGGCTGGGGTGGGGAGCAGGAGGGTGCAGGAGGGGTATGGAGCTGGGGCTGGGCTCGGGTGGGCAAGCTGGGCAGAAGGAAGCACCCAACCTGCCCTTGGGAGCTGCCCACATCCCCCCAGCAGGACCTGCAGAGGGTCACCACCCTCATCCCAGGGGGCACAAACCATGGCCCTGCTAAAAGGCAGCCCCTGGGGCTGGGGAAGGCAGCTGTGGGGCAGCCCCTGAGGCTGGGGAAGGCAGCTGTGGGGCAGCCCCTGAGGCTGGGGAAGGCAGCTGTGGGGCAGCCCCTGGGGCTGGGGAAGGCAGCTGTGGGGCAGCCCCTGAGGCTGGGGAAGGCAGCTGTGCCCCCATCCCCTGGGCAGGGCTAGGGTTAGGGTTCACTCAGCTTCACTCACCTAGAGCTCACTCAGCTTGCCTGCAGGCACCCACCCAGCCCCACCAGGGCACCCCACTGTCCCCCCAGGGCTGGGCAGGACAGGGCTGCTGTGGGGCTGATCCCCAGGAACCCCAACTGGGACAGGACAGGAGCTGCTGCTGAGTGCTTCCACGAGGCAGAGCTTTGAGGTGCCCAGCACCCTGAGCAGGGATCCATCCTGCCTCTTGGCAGGCAGTGACCAGGTTGCCCAGGGAGGTTGTGGCTGCCCCATCCCTGGACGTGTTCCAGGCCAGGCTGGATGAGGCCTTGAGCAAGCTGGGCTGGTGGGAGGTGTCCCTGCCCATGGCAGGGGGGTTGAACTGGATGATCTTGGAGGTCCCTTCCAACCCAACCCATGCTGTGACTCTATGAAAGTGAAGCTGCAAGGAGCAGACCCTTATGGAGACTGCGACTCAAAGGCACCAGGAGGTTAAAAACCACTCAGGGGAAACCTCTGGAGCAGAGGTGTCCTGGCTGGAGCACACAGTGATCTGCAGCAGCACATCCCCAACCCCCTGGCCACGCATGGCCACCCTTGTTTGATGGAGCAAGGAGGCCAGGACAAGCTGGGGGCACCAGGTGTGCTCCCAAAGCCTCAGTGAGGGGCTGAAGAAGAGCTCAGGACACATCTCCCTCTGGAGAGGGAAGCTTCAGCCAAGAGCAGGACCTCAGGCAAGCCTGGAGGCTGCGACAGGGCCACGTGAGGTGGGAGCAAGGTGCAGGCTGATGGATGAGGCTGGCCCTGGTCCTGCTGGAGGAGAGTGCTGCAGCCAGGCTGGTGCCAGTTGTGAAGTGCCTCTGTGGGTAGGTTGGGCACCAAGGGGCAGCAGAGCATCCCAGCAGGTGTGTGGCCAGCCTGGGGGGCAGGGAATGGAGCTGGGATGGTGCTGGACACCCTCAAACACAACAGCTCTGCAGCAGCTCTGTAGACAAAGACAGTAGCAGGCTGTGGCTTGCATGGTGTGGGGGGAACTGGATGATCCTGAAGGGCCCTTCCAAGCCAACCCAACCCATCCTGTGATTCCATGGTGGAGGGCTTGGAACTAGATGATTTCTAAGATCCCTTCCTACCCAACCCAACCCATTCTGTGATTCTGTGATGGGAGGGTTGGTACTTGGTGCCCTTTAGGGTCCCTTCCAACCCAACCCAACCCTTTCTGTGACTCTGTGATGGGGGGAATGGAACTTGATGACCTTTAAGGTCCCTTCCAACCCAACCCAACCCATTCTGTGACTCTGTGATGGGGGGTTGGAACTTGATGACCTTTAAGGTCCCTTCCAACCCAACCCATTATGTGACTCTGTGATGGGGGGTTGGAACTTGGTGACCTCTAAGGTCCCTTCCAAGCCAACCTAACCCATTCTGTGATTCTGTGATGGGGGGAATGGAACTTGTTGACCTCTAAGGTCCCTTCCATCCAGACCCATTCTGTGATTCTGTGATGGGAGGGTTGGAACTTGATGACCTCTAAGGTCCCTTCCAACCCAACCCATTCTGTGATTCTGTGATGGGAGGTTGGAACTTGCTGATCCCTAAGGTCCCTTCCATCCCAACCCATTCTGTGATTCTGTGATGGGGAGTTGGTACTTGCTGACCTCTAAGGTCCCTTCCAACCCAACCCATTCTGTGATTCTGTGATGAGGGGATTTGAGCTTGATGACCTCTAAGGTCCCTTCCAACCCAACCCATTCTGTGATTCTGTGATGGGAGTTGGAACTTGCTGACCTCTGAGGTCCCTTCCAAGCCAACCCAAGCCAACCCAACCCATTCTGTGATTCTATGATGGGGGGATTGGAACTTGATATCTTTAGGGTCCCTTCCAAGCCAGCCCAACCCATTCTGTGATTCTGTGATGGGGAGTTGGTACTTGCTGACCTCTAAGGTCCCTTCCAACCCAACCCATTCTGTGATTCTGTGATGGGGAGTTGGTACTTGCTGACCTCTAAGGTCCCTTCCATCCAGACCCATTCTGTGATTCTATGATGGGGGGTTGGAACTTGATGACCTCTAAGGTCCCTTCCAACCCAACCCAACCCATTCTGTGATTCTATGATGGGGGGTTGGAACTTGATGCCCTTTAAGGTCCCTTCCAACCCAACCCATTCTGTGATTCTGTGATGGGGGGGTTGGAACTTGGTGACCTCTAAGGTCCCTTCCAACCCAACCCAACCCAACCCATTCTGTGATTCTGTGATGGGAGTTGGAACTTGATGCCCTTTAAGGTCCCTTCCAACCCAACCCATTCTGTGATTCTGTGATGGGGGGTTGGAACTTGGTGACCTCTAAGGTCCCTTCCAACCCAACCCAACCCATTCTGTGATTCTGTGATGGGAGGATTGGAACTTGGTGACCTCTAAGGTCCCTTCCAACCCAACCCATTCTGTGATTCTGTGATGGGGGGATTTGAGCTTGATGACCTCTAAGGTCCCTTCCAACCCAACCCATTCTGTGACTCTGTGATGGGAGGATTGGAACTTGATGCCCTCTAAGGTCCCTTCCAACCCAACCCAACCCAACCCATTCTGTGATTCTGTGGTGGGAGTTGGAACTTGGTGACCTCTAAGGTCCCTTCCAAGCCAAGCCAACCCATTCTGTGATTCTGTGATGGGAGGATTGGAACTTGGTGAGCTCTAAGGTCCCTTCCAACCCAACCCAACCCATTCTGTGATTCTGTGATGGGAGGGTTGGAACTTGGTGAGCTCTAAGGTCCCTTCCAACCCAACCCAACCCAACCCAACCCATTCTGTGATTCTGTGGTGGGAGTTGGAACTTGGTGACCTCTAAGGTCCCTTCCAAGCCAAGCCAACCCATTCCAGGTTGCTGGCGGAAGCCTGCCCCATGGTTACCCCGTCCATGGCACCGCTGCCTCTGATTGGCACGGGGTCAGGCCCCCCCCACCTTGCCAGCCAGTGAAGCTGCAGGGGGGGTGCAGGCAGCTCGTCAGGAGCCCGCTGTGGAGCAGAGCATTTCCTTCCCTAATCTTCTTATCCCATCTGAGCAGGCAGAAGGCAGGCAGCCCCTAATCCTGCCATCAGCCACGGCCGGAGCTGTGCCCGCTGCCGGCTCCCCGCTTTCCACACCGCAGCCGCCAAAGAAAGGCAGGGGAGGGCTGCCCTGCCCCAGCACCACCCCCAGCACCAGGCACCCAGCACCCTCCCCACCTCCTGCCCTCACAAGGGGGACACCAACAAGGGGGCCTCTGGGAGGGACCTGGGGGTGCTGGTTGATAGCAGCTGAACATGAGCCAGCAGTGTGCCCAGGGGGCCAAGACATGGCATCCTGGCCTGCATCAGGAACAGAGTGGCCAGCAGGAGCAGGGAGGTCATTCTGCCCTGTGCTCAGCACTGCTTAGGCCACACCTTGAGTCCTGTGTCCAGTTCTGGGCCCTTCAGTTTAGGAAAGATGTTGAGCTGCTGGAAGGTGTCCAGAGAAGGGCAACAAAGCTGGGGAGGGGTCTGGAGCACAGCCCTGTGAGGAGAGGCTGAGGGAGCTGGGGTTGCTTAGCCTGGAGAAGAGGAGGCTCAGGTTAGACCTCCTTGCTCTCTACAACTCCCTGAAGGGAGGTTGTAGCCAGGTGGGGGTTGGTCTCTTCTCCCAGGCAAGCAGCACCAGAACAAGAGGACACAGTCTCAAGCTGTGCCAGGGGAGGTTTAGCCTGGGTGTTAGGAAGAAGTTCTTCCCAGCAAGAGAGATTGCCCACTAGGATGTGCTGCCCAGGGAGGTGTTGGAGTCCCCATCCCTGGAGGTGTTTAGGAGGAGCCTGGATGGGGAGCTTGGTGCCATGGTTTAGTTGATTAGATGGTGCTGGGTGATAGGTTGGACTTGATGATCTCAGAGGTCTCTTCCAACCTGGTCTGGTCTGGTCTATTCTATTCTATTCTATTCTATTCTGTTCTGTTCTGTTCTGTTCTGTTCTGTTCTGTTCTGTTCTTCCTTCATTCCAGGTGCAGGAGGGCTGGGGCCATGCTGGAGCCTGGTAAGGGCTGAGCTGAGGTGGCTGCTGGTGATGTTCAGGGGAGGTTTCCATGGAGTCAGAGAATGCTTTGGGTTGGAAGAGAGCTCTGAGCTCATCCAGTCCAACCAGCAACCCAACCCCACCATGGCCACTAAACCATAGCCCCAAGTGCCATGGCCACAGCTTTCTTGAATGAGGGCAAGGAAGCTGGGGAAGGGACTGGAGAGCAGGGCTGGGGAGGAGCAGCTGAGGGAGCTGATCAGCCTGGAGCAAAGGAGGCTGAGGGAGACCTCATTGCTCTCTACAGCTCCCTGAGAGGAGGTTGGAGCCAGGTGGGGGTTAGGCTCTTCTCCCAAGGAGCAAGTGGCAGGATGGAAGGAAATGGCCTCAGGCTGCTCCAGAGGAGGTTTAGGTTGGACAGGAGGAACAATTACTCCTCCTTGAGGGTTGTCAGGGCCTGGCCCAGAGCAGTGGTGGAATCTCCATCCCTGGAGGGGTTTCAGAGCAGTGGAGCTGTGGTGCTGGGGGCCATGGCTTGGGGGTGCCCCGTCTGGGGGTAAGGCTTGGCCTCCATGATCTGAAAGGTCTCTTCCAAGCAGCTCAGTTCTGTGGCTCCATGCATGCAGAGCATCCCCTGTGCCATGCCACTGCTCCACAGCTGCAGCCACGGTGCTCCTGTCCCCTGTGACTCCTCCTGACACCTGCAGTGTGCTGTGTGTCACACAGATCCCTGTCACCAGGCACTCTGCCATCTGGGACATGGATCTGGAGGCTGCACAGAACCAGAGGAGCATCCCGGGGTAGGAGCCTCACCCTGGTGTGACCCCAGCTGCAGGAGGACCCTGAGGAGTGGCAGAGAGTCAGAAAGGAGCTCAGGAGAGACATGGCTGGAGCCACATCACCCAAGGTGTGTGTGGATGCCCCTGGCTGTGGCAGGGAGCCAGGAGCACATCGCTGCTTGATGCCTGTGCCCATGCCTGTGCTTGCCCGCTGTGCTTCTGTGCCACAGGGCTCACAGAGCCCTGCTCCATGCATGGCCCTGCCACTCCTCCCCCCAGCTGGTGGCACAGAAGCCATCCCTGGCACTGAGCCCAGCCAGCAGGGACACCTCTGGAGGGGTCTGTCAGCCCTGCACTCACACCCAGCTCCTGAGCCATCTGTTGGGGGGCTGCCTCTGCACCCCAAGCATCCTGGGGCAGCAGCCTGACCCCTTGATGTGAGGCTTTGCTCCTTGGAGACAGAGGCCAGGGAGAGAAGAGGTGGCTCAGCCCTGCCCTGAGCTGGGCAGGGTCTTGCCAGCCTGTCCAGGTGTGCAGCCACCTAGAAGCATGGAACTGGTTGGGGTGGGAAAGGCCTCTGAGCTCCTCCAGTCCAACCAGCAACCCAACCCCACCATGGCCACCAAACCATGGCCCCAGGTGCCATGGCCACAGGCTCCTTGAGCACCTCCAGCCATGGGGACTCCACCACCTCCCTGGGCAGCCTGGGACAGTCCCTGACCACTCTGGCAGCAAAGAAATTGTTCCTCATGGCCAACCTCACCCTGCCCTGGCACAGCTTGATGCCATTTGGATCACAGGATCTAAAAGGTCTCTTCCAAGCAGAATGGTTCTGTGGCTTAGTGATTCCATGGCTTGTGTGCCCATGCCAACCTCCAGCCCCCTCCTTGATGTGCCTGCACCGTGCCAGCCTGGCACTCACTGGGAGGCCCCTAGGGATCAAACCATCCCCATGGTGACACCCAACAGCCCCTAGAATAAACCATTTAGAATAAACCAAACTGGGTTGGAAGAGACCTTCAAGATCATTGTGTCCAACCCATCAACCAATCCAACCCACCCAAACAGCTAACCCATGGCACCAAGCACCCCATCAAGTCTCCTCCTGAACACCTCCAGTGATGGTGACTCCACCACCTCCCTGGGCAGCCCATTCCAATGGGCAATCACTCTCTCTGTATAGAACTTCTTCCTAACATCCAACCTGAACCTCCCCTGGCGCAGCCTGAGACTGTGTCCTCTTGTTCTGGTGCTGGGTGCCTGGGAGAAGAGACCATCATCCACCTGTCTACAACCTCCCTTCAGGTTATTGTAGAGAGTGATAAGGTCACCCCTGAGTCTCCTCTTCTCCAGGCTGAGCAGCCCCAGCTCCCTCAGCCTCTCCTCACAGGGCTTGTGTTCCAAACCCCTCACCAACTTCGTTGCCCTTCTCTGGACTCGTTCCAGCAAGTCAACCTCCTTCCTAAACTGAGGGGCCCAGAACTGGACACAGGACTCAAGGTGTGGCCTAACCAGTGCAGTGTACAGGGGCAGAATGACCTCCCTGCTCCTGCTGGCCACACTGTTCCTGATGCAGGCCAGGATGCCATTGGCCTTCTTGGCTCCCTGGGCACACTGCAGGCTCACGTTCAGCCTACCATCGACCAGCACCCCCAGGTCCCTCTCTGCCTGGCTGCTCTCAGCCACTCTGACCCCAGCCTGTAGCACTGCATGTGGTTGTTGTGGCCGATGTGCAGCCCCTGGCACTTGGATGTGTTCAATCTCCTGCCCTTGGACTCTGCCCATCTGTCCAGCCTGTCGAGGTCCCTCTGCAGAGCCTCTCTACCCTCCAGCAGATCAACTCCTGCCCCCAGCTTGGTGTCATCTGCAAATTTACTGATGGTGGACTCAATGCCCTCATCCAGATCATCAGTAAAGATGTTAAAGAGCACAGGGCCCAGCACTGATCCCTGGGGCACACCACTGGTGCCTGGCTGCCAGCTGGATGTGGCACCATTCACCACCACTCTCTGGGCTCAGCCTCCAGCCAGTTCCTAACCCATCGCAGTGTGCTCCCATCCAAGCCATCCCCATGGTGGCACCCAACAGCCCTGTGGGGTCAAACCATTCCCATGGTGGCACCCAACAGCCCCTAGGGATCAACTCATCCTCATGGTGGCACCCAACAGCCCTTTGGGGTCAACCCATCCCCATGGTAGCACCCAACAGCCCCTAGGGATCAACCCATCCCCATGGTGGCCCCCAACAGCCCCTAGGGATCAACCCATCCTCATGGTGGCACCCAACAGCCCCTAGGGATCAACCCATCCTCATGGTGGCACCCAACAGCCCCTAGGGATCAACCCATCCCCATGGTGGCACCCAACAGCCCCTAGGGATCAACCCATCCCCATGGTGGCACCCAACAGCCCCTAGGGATCAACCCATCCCCATGGTGGCACCCAACAGCCCTGTGGGGTCAACCCATCCCCATGGTGGCACCCAACAGCCCCTAGGGATCAACCCATCCCCATGGTGGCACCCAACAGCCCCTAGGGATCAACCCATCCCCATGGTGGCACCCAACAGCCCTGTGGGGTCAACCCATCCCCATGGTGGCACCCAACAGCCCCTAGGGATCAACCCATCCCCATGGTGGCACCCAACAGCCCTGTGGGGTGAAACCATCCCCATGGTGGCACCCAACAGCCCCTAGGGATCAACCCATCCCCATGGTGGCCCCCAACAGCCCCTAGGGATCAACCCATCCCCATGGTGGCCCCAAACAGCCCCCCTCATTGCTGAGCCTGGCCTCTGGGGGGTCCATGCTGGGGTTTTGGGGGGGGGTTGGGGGGTGTGCAGGAGGCAGGCAGGTGCCAGGGGAGACGAAGGGTTTTAATCAGGGAGCTGGCAGGGCAGCAGCTGAAGTTGGCTGTAAGTTATGATGGCAGCAGTGTGCAGGCAAATTGTCTTGCCAGGCTTCATTGAGTGGCTTAATGAGAATCTTTAGGTGTCAGATATTAAATTAAGAAATTAAAGAGCTGTTGCAGCAGGGGGGGGGTGGGGGGGTGGCAGAGGGGTGGGGGAGACTCCTGCCCTGGTGCTGAGCTGCTGCTGCTGCTGCTTCCAGCTCAATCAAGAAGGAGCCTCTAGAAAAGCTGGGAAGAAGCCTTTGATTTCCTGTCAGCCTGGGAGGGAAGCTAATGCAGCCTGGCAGCTCATTCATGTTTCATTAAAAGGCAGCAGGTGGGTGCTGCCCACCCCCCCTGCCTCTGCCTGCTGCCCTCCCTCTGCCTGAGCTGCTCCAGGCTGGGAGCAGGGAGCTAGGAGCAAGGAGCTAGGAGCAGGGAGCTGGGAGCAGGGAGCTGGGATCAGGGAGCTGGGAGCAGGGAGCAGGGAGCTGGGAGCAGGGAGCAGGGGGTAGTGGGCTGGGAGCTGGGGTAAGGGAGCAGGGGTGTAGGGAGCAGGGAGCAGGGAGCTGGGAACAGGGAGCTAGGAGCAGGGAGCAGGGGGCAGGGAGCTGGGAGCAGGGAGCAGGGAGCTGGGAGCAGAGAGCTAGGAGCAGGGAGCTGGGAGCTGGGAGCAGGAGGTAGGGAGCAGGGAGCACGGGGCAGGGAGCACGGGGCAGGGAGCAGGGGACAGGGGGGAAGGAGCTGGAAGCAGGGAGCTAGGAGCAGGGAGCAGGGAGCAGGGGGCAGGGAGCAGGGGGCAGGGGGCAGGGGGTAGGGAGCAGGGGGCTGGGAGCTGGGAGCAGGGGGTAGGGAGCAGGGAGCTGGGAGCAGGGGGCAGGGAGCAGGGAGCTGGGAGCAGGGAGCAGGGAGCTGGGAGCAGGGAGCTGGGATCAGGGGGTAGGGAGCTGGGAGCAGGGAGCTGGGAGCAGGGAGCAGGGGGCTGGGAGCTGGGAGCAGGGAGCAGGGGGTAGGGAGCAGGAAGCTGGGAGCTGGGAGCAGGGGGCAGGGAGCAGGGGGCAGGGAGCTGGGAACAGGGAGCAGGGGGCAGGGAGCAGGGGGCAGGGAGCTGGGAGCAGGGAGCAGGGAGCAGGGAGCTGGGAGCAGGGGGCAGGGGGCAGGGAGCAGGGGGCAGGGAGCTAGGAGCAGGGAGCTGGGAGCTGGGAGCAGGGAGCTGGGATCAGGGGGTAGGGAGCTGGGATGAGGGATCTGGGAGCAGGGAGCTGGGAGCAGGGAACAGGGAGCTGGGAGCAGGGAGCAGGGGGTAGTGGGCTGGGAGCTGGGATAAGGGAGCAGGGGTGTAGGGAGCAGGGAGCAGGGGTGTAGAGAGCATTGGGTAGGGAGCAGGGAGCAGGGAGCTGGGAACAGGGAGCAGGGGGCAGGGAGCAGGGGGCAGGGAGCTGGGAGCAGGGAGCAGGGGGTAGGGAGCAGGGAGCAGGGAGCTGGGGGCAGGGGGCATCAGCCCAGGGTTGCTGTGTTGCTTGGGTGGCACAGCAGTGCCCAGGTGGGCTGGGGGGAATGAATCAAGGAGTCATCAAATGTTGGAATGTGAGGTGAGGGAGCCATGAAATCATGGAATGATGGAGTTGTGGAATGGGAGCCATGGGGTCAGGGAGTCATGGAGGGATGGAGTTGTAGAACCATGGAACCATGGTGGCATGGAACCATGGACCAAGGAATCATAACTGAATCACAGGATGAGGGAATGATAAAATCATGGAATGATGGATTCATGGAATCAGAGAATAATGGAGTGGTGGAGACATGAAGTCATGGAATCATGGAATTTTAGACTCATGGAGTCATGGAGCCAGAACCATGGCATCAGCACAGAGTCATGAAGTCATGGAGACTGGGACTCATGGGAGCAGAGAAAAACAGACTCATGGAATCCAAGAGTCCATCAGGAAGGAGCCTCAAAGGTCATCCTGCCCAACCCCCTGCAGGCAGCAGGGACAGCTCCAACCGCAGCAGGCTGCCCAGGGCCACAGCAAGTCTGACTTTGAATGTCTGCAGGGCTGGGGCCTCAGTCCCCTCCCTGGGCAGCCTGTACCAGAGTCTCCCCACCCTCATGGTGCAGACCTTCCTCCTGATGGCCAACCTCAACCTGCCCTGCTCCAGTTTCAAACCACTGCCTTTCATCCTATCCCCACAGCCCCTTCTGAGCAGTCCCTCCCCAGCTCTCCTGGAGCCCTTCAGGTACTGGAAGCTGCTCTGAGGTCTCCCTGGAGCCTTCTCTTCTCCAGGCTGAACAGCCCCAGCTCTCTCAGCCTGTCCCCATAGGGGAGGCTCTCCAGCCTCTGAACATCTTCATGGACTCCTTTGGAGCCACTCCAGCTGGCCCATGGCCTTCTGCTGTTGGGAGCCCCAGAGCTGGACACAGCACTCTGGGTGAGGTCTCACCACAGCAGAGCAGAGCAGAGGGGCAGAGTTCCTCTTCAGAGGAAAATTGTCCACCTCACAGCCCCAGCCCAGCCTCATCCTCCTCCTCCTCAGAGGAATGTTGGCCACCTTGCAGACCCAGCCCAACCCTTTAGCCTGGAGAAGAGGAGGCTCAGGGGAGACCTTACTGCTCTCTGCAACTACCTGAAGGGAGGTTGTAGCCAGGAGGGAGTTGGTCTCTTCTCCCAGGCAAGCAGCACCAGAACAAGAGGACAGAGTCTCAAGCTGTGCCAGGGGAAGTTTAGGCTGGGGGTTAGGAAGAAGTTCTTCCCAGCAAGAGAGATTGGCCATTGGAATGTGCTGCCCAGGGAGGTGGTGGAGTGCCCATCCCTGGAGGTGTTTAGGAGGAGACTGGATGGGGAGCTTGGTGCCATGGTTTAGTTGATTAGGTGGTGCTGGGTGATAGGTTGGACTCCATGATCTCAAAGGCCTCTTCCAACCTGGTCTAGTCTAGTCTAGTCTAGTCTATTTTCACCCCTCCTGTGCTGGGCACTGGGGGGGGCCACACCTTGAGTGCGGGGTTCAGTTTTGGGTCCCTCACTCCCAGAAGGACATGGAGGGGAATGAGCAGGGCCAGGGAAGGGCAGCAAAGCTGGGGAAAGGTCTGGAGAACAGGGCTGAGGCACCTGGGGGTGTTTGATCTGGGGAAGAGGAGGCTGAGGGAGACCTCATTGCTCTCTACAGCTCCCTGAGAGGAGGTTGGAGTGAGGTGGGAAGGAACAAGCAACAGGAGAAGAGAAGTCGCCCCAGGGGAGGTTTAGGTTGGCCATGAGGAAGAATTTCTTCCCCTTCCCCTGGAGGGTTGTCAAGGCCTGGCCCAGGCTGCCCATGGTGGTGGTGGAGTCAGCCAGGGCTGTAGGTCATGGGAGGTGCAGGGGGTGCTCAGCACCGATCCTGCAGCACCCTTGTGTCACCCTCCTGCCTCAGCACCGATCCTGCAGCACCCTTGTGTCGCCCTCCTGCCTCAGCACCATTTCTGGAGCATCCTCTGCCTCAGCATCCTCTGCCTCAGCATCCTCTGCCTCAGCATCCTCTGCCTCAGCATCCTCCTGTCCCACCTCAGCAGTGCTGGAGCATCCTTTCCCTCAGTCCCACAGTTTCTAGAGCATCCTCTGTCTGAGCATCAGTTCAGGAGCATCCTGTGCCTCAGCATCCTCCTGCCTCATCTCATCTCACCTGGACCATCGTCTGCCTCAGCATCCTCCTGCCTCATCTCACCTGGACCATCCTCTGCCTCAGCATCCTCCTGCCTCATCTCACCTGGACCATCCTCTGCCTCAGCATCCTCCTGCCTCATCTCACCTGGACCATCCTCTACCTCAACATCCTCCTGCCTCTTCTCACCTGGACCATCCTCTGCCTCAGCATCCTCCTGCCTCTTCTCACCTGGACCATCCTCTACCTCAACATCCTCCTGCCTCTTCTCACCTGGACCATCCTCTGCCTCAGCTTCCTCCTGCCTCATCTCACCTGGACCATCCTCTGCCTCAGCATCCTCCTGCCTCTTCTCACCTGGACCATCCTCTGCCTCAGCATCTTCCTGCCTCATCTCACCTGGACAGGGTGAGGGACATCCCCACTAGATCAGGTAGCCCACAGCCCTGTCCAGCCTCACCTTGCATATCTCCAGGGATGGAGCCTCAGCCACCTCCCTGGGCAGCCTGTTGCAGTGTTCCAGCAGCCTCCTGGTGCAGATTTGTTCCTAGCACCTCAACATCTCGAGCTGCAAAGTGTTGGCATCTCAGACTCAGAGCTCTGGGATGGCTCCTAGCATCTCAACATGGAATCATGGAATCACAGCATGGTTTGGGTTGGAAGTGAGCTCCAAAGCTCATCCAGTCCAACCCCCTCTGCAGTCAGCAGGGACATCCTCCACTAGATCAGGTTGCCCAGAGCCCTGCTGAGATTGGCCTTGAATATCTCCAGGCCTGGAGTATTCTACTGCTAAAGCCACAACATCACAGGAGCCCAGCATCCCAGCATGGTGAGGGTGGGAAGGGGCCTCTGCAGCTCATCCAGTCCAAGCCCCCTGCTCCAGCAGGGCACCCACAGCAGCTTGCCCAGCAGCACAGTGCCCAGGGGGGTTGGAAGCTCTCCACACAAGGAGACTCCACAACCTCTCTGGGCAGCCTGCTCCAGGCCTCCAGCACCCTCACACCAAACAGCTTTCTCCTCCACTCCACATGGAACCTCCTGGCTGGCAGTCTGTGCCCATTGCCCCTTGTGCTGCCCCTGGGCATCACCCAGCTGCACTCAGTGCCTGCACCCAGCCACACACCCTCTGTGCCCACACACTGCCGGTTGGAGGGTGCTGGGCACCGGTGCTGAGTTCAAGGTGGCAGACAGCACTCTTGCTGCCTCCCACCCTGCTTTGCTCTCCTCCTGCAAGAGTTGGGTCACCTTGCCCCCAGGCCATGTGCCCCAGAGATGTGTGGCACTGCAGAGCTGGGGGCGGTGCCCCCTCTGCTGCCTGGCACAGTTTGGCTGCTCCAAATCCTACCTGAAGGCATTCCAGCTGCTGGGCACAGGTTGGGTACCCCTCAGCTTCCCACTCCTGGGTGCTGTAGTGCCTGGGTGCCCTCAACTACCTCAGTCGGTGGGTCCCAGCTGGCAGGATGGGTGTCCCCAACCCCCCCAGAGCACAAGGAGGGATGCCAAGCACCTGAGGGGTCCCAGCTGGCAGGATGGGTACCCCCAACCCCCCCAGAGCACGAGGAGGGATGCCAAGCACCCAAGGGGTCCCAGCTGGCAGGATGGGTACCCCCAACCCCCCCAGAGCACGAGGAGGGATGCCAAGCACCCAAGGGGTCCTGGCTGGCAGGATGGGTGCCCCCAACCCCCCCAGAGCACCAGGTTGGACACCAAGCACCTGAGGGGTCCCAGCTGGCAGGATGGGTGCCCCCAACCCCCCCAGAGCACCAGGTGGGACACCAAGCACCTGAGGGGTCCCAGCTGGCAGGATGGGTGCCCCCAACCCCCCCAGAGCACCAGGTTGTACACCAAGCACCTGAAGGGTCCCAGCTGGCAGGATGGGTGCCCCAGCAGCCGGGGAAAGCCAGGCAGGGCTGGCAGGGAGGTAGGGCAGAGCGCGGGGGGGGTGGGGCGGGGGGGAGCGTAAATAATGCAGGAAGCCCCGCGTCTGCCACCCCCCTCCTGCCCCTCCTGGCGGGGCTTTGAAGAGCGACAGGTTCCCCGCGCCGCAGACACGAGTCGGTTGTCAGCAGGCAGGGTGAGGAGAGGGCTTTGAAGCGGCTGCCGGCGCGGCGAGAGGCAAGAGATGAGAAGAGAGTCGCTTGTTGCCTTCGCGCTGCGATTGCTGTGCCACCCGGGCTCCCCCACGGCCCGACAGCCTCCCCCGCGGCCCGACAGCCTCCCAGCCTCCCCAGCCCTCCTGCCCTCCCTCCCTCTCTCCCTTCTTCCTCCCTCCCTCTGTCCCTTCTTCCCTCCCTCTCCCCTTTCTTCCCTCCCTCTCTCCCTTCTTCCCTTCCTCTCTCCCTCTTTCCCTCCCTCCCTCCTCCCCTTCTTCCCTCCCTCCCTTCCTTCCTCCCTCCGTCCCTTGTTCCTCCCTCTCTCCTTTCTTTCTCCCTCTCCCTTCTTCCCTTCCTCCCTCCCTACTTTGCTCCCTCCCTCTCTCCCTCTTTCCCTCCCTCCCTCCCTCCTCCTTTTCTTCCCTCCCTCCCTTCCTTCCTTCCTCCTTCTGTCCCTTATTCCTCCCTCTCTCCCTTCTTCCTCCCTCTCCCTTCTTCCCTTCCTCCCCCCCTTCTTTGCTCCCTCCCTCCCTCCCTTCTTTGTTCCCTCCTTTCCTTCTTCCCTCCCTTCCTTTCTGCAGACACCTCTCCATGTTCCCTTTTTCCTGCTGTGTTCATTCCTCATCCACCTCTTCATCCACCCATCCCCCCCCATTCACCATCCACCCAGCCAGCCCTCTATGCCTCCAGCCAGCCATTTACCCATCCTTCCCTCTCTCCATCCCTCCCTCCCTCCATCCATCCACCCATCCATTTCTCAATGCCTCCATGCCTTCATCCATCCATCCATCCCTCCATCCATCCATCCATCCCTCCCTCCCTCCATCCATCCATCCATCTCTCCATCCTTCCATCCCTCCCTCTCTCCATCTATCCACCCATCCTTCCATCCACCCATCCCTCCTTCCCTCCCTCCATCATCCATCCACCTGACACCTTCCTGCCCTCACTGCTGGGCCCTTTTCTCCCTGCTCTTTGGCTCCCAGCTGCTTCTCTGCCCTCCCCACTGCTGTCTCCATCCCTCCTTGTCCCCATCCCTCTCTCCACCATGGTTATCGTTGCCTCACACACATCTCCCTCCCCCTCCTCCTCCTTCCTCCCTTCTCCTCAGCCATTCTCCCCTGCTTCCTTTCCCTCTCCAGCTCCTCCAGCCCCACATCTCCTACCTTCCCATCCCTCCCTCCTTCCATCACCTTCCTCAGCCACCTCATGGCCAACCTTTTTGGCCACCATCCCACCAGAGGGGCACAGCCCTGTGTCCTCCTTGCTCACAAGGCCTCTCAGCCCCTCAACTCCCATGTCATGCTCCAGTTTGCCCCATTTCCACCCTTCCATGTGCCACTTCACCCCACCATGCCCCACTTCACCCCACCATGCCCCACTTCACCCCACCATGACCTGTTTCCCTCCATAGTACTCAATGACACCCCACCCTATGTCACCTCCACCCTGCCCCACTCCACCCCACCCAACCTCACCCCAAAATGCCCCACTTCACCTTTCCATGCCCCATTTCATATCTCCATGCCCCACTTCACGCTTCCATGCCCCACCTCACCCTTCCGGTGCTGGGCAGATGGGCAGAGTCCAAGGGCAGGAGATTGAACACATCCAAGTGCCAGGTTCTGCACATTGGCCACAGCAACCCCATGCAGAGCTACAGGCTGGGGTCAGAGTGGCTGAGAGCAGCCAGGCAGAGAGGGACCTGGGGGTGCTGGTTGATGGTAGGCTGAACATGAGCCTGCAGTGTGCCCAGGCAGTCAATAAGGCCAGTGGCATCCTGGCCTGCATCAGGAACAGAGTGGCCAGCAGGAGCAGGGAGGTCATTCTGCCCTGTGCTCAGACCTGGTTAGGCCACACCTCGAGTCCTGTGTGCAGTTCTGGGCCCTTCAGTTTAGGAAGGATGTTGACTTGCTGGAAGGAGTCCAGAGAAGGGCAACAAAATTGGTGAGGGGCTTGGAGCACAGCCCTGTGAGGAGAGGCTGAGGGAGCTGGGGCTGCTTAGCCTGCAGAAGAGGAGGCTCAGGGGTGACCTCATTGCTGTCTGCAACTCCCTGAAGGGAGGTTGTAGACAGGCAGAGGTTGGTCTCTTCTCCCAGGCACCCAGCACCAGAACAAGAGGACACAGTCTCAAGCTGTGCCAGGGGAGGTTCAGGCTGGATGTTATGAAGAAGTTCTACACAGAGAGAGTGATTGCCCATTGGAATGGGCTGCCCAGGGATGTGGTGGAGTCACCATCACTGGAGGTGTTCAGGGGGAGACTGGATGGGTGCTTGGTGCCATGGGTTTGTTGGTTGGGTGGTGTTGGATGATAAGCTGGACTCAACGATCTTGAAGGTCTCTTCCAACCTGGTCTATTCTATTCTATTCTATTCTATTCTATTCTATTCTATTCTATTCTATTCTATTCTATTCTATTCTATTCTATTCTATTCTATTCCACCCCTCCATGCCCTACTTCCCCCTTCCATGCCCCATTTCACCTCTCCATGCTCATCCCTCTGTGCCCCACTTCACCCCTCTGTGCCCCACTTCCCCCTTCCATGCCCCACTTCACCCCTCCATGCCCCATTTCACCCTTCCATGCCCCACTTTCCCCTTCCATGCCCCATTTCACTCCTCCATGCCCTCCTTCACCCTTCTGTGCCCCACTTCCTCCTTCCATGCCCCATTTCACCCCTCCATGCCCCATTTCACCCTTCCATGCCCCACTTTCCCCTTCCATGCCCCATTTCACTCCTCCATGCCCTCCTTCACCCTTCTGTGCCCCTCTTCCTCCTTCCATGCCCCATTTCACTCCTCCATGCCCCCCTTCACCCTTCTGTGCCCCACTTCCCCCTTCCATGCCCCACTTCACCCCTCCATGCCCCATTTCACCCTTCCATGCCCCACTTTCCCCTTCCATGCCCCATTTCACTCCTCCATGCCCTCCTTCACCCTTCTGTGCCCCACTTCCTCCTTCCATGCCCCATTTCACCCCTCCATGCCCCATTTCACCCTTCCATGCCCCACTTTCCCCTTCCATGCCCCATTTCACTCCTCCATGCCCTCCTTCACCCTTCTGTGCCCCTCTTCCTCCTTCCATGCCCCATTTCACTCCTCCATGCCCCCCTTCACCCTTCTGTGCCCCACTTCCCCCTTCCATGCCCGGTTTCACTCCCCCATGCCCTGTGTCACTCCCCTGCACCCACTGTCACCCCACCCTACCCCACCCCACCATGCCCCCTTTTACCCTGCTGTGCCACATCCTTCCCAGCTGCCACCAGGCTCAGCTGGCAGAGGCAGGGAAGGAGGAGGAGGAGGAGGAGGAGAGGAGAGGGAGGGAAGGAGGGAGGCTGGCAGCGCCTCCCGCTCCCAGCCCCGCTCTGCTGCCACTCCTGCAGCTCTCTCTCTCTCCCTCCCTCTCCCTCCTTATAAATTTTACATCATTCCCCTCTTTAAAGGATATAAACTAACTCAGCATCAATTATTGAGGGGGAATTTAAAACACTACAAATGTTGATAAACGTTTAGCAGGAGGTCTGCAGCGGCGCAGCCGAGCGGGGCCCCAGCGCCTCCCCCCCGCAGCACCCTGCTGGCAGCGGCCTGGTGCCCACCCCCTCTGCCCACCCCCCCTGCCCCTGCCCCAGCCTCCCCTTCCCTCTCCTGTGGAGGCTAGGAGAGCTCTGCAGAGCGACCTTGCCAGGCTGGGCAGATGGGCAGTCCAAGGGCATGAGGTTGAGCACATCCAAGTGCCAGGTGCTGCACTTTGGCCACAGCAACCCCATGCAGAGCTACAGGCTGGGGTCAGAGTGGCTGAGAGCAGCCAGGCAGAGAGGGACCTGGGGGTGCTGGTTGATAGCAGCTGAACATGAGCCAGCAGTGTGCCCAGGTGGCCAATAAGGCCAATGGCATCCTGGCCTGCATCAGGAACAGTGTGGCCAGCAGGAGCAGGGAGGTCATTCTGCCCTGTGCTCAGCACTGCTTAGGCCACACCTTGAGTCCTGTGTCCAGTTCTGGGCCCCTCAGGTTAGGAAAGATGTTGAGCTGCTGGAAGGTGTCCAGAGAAGGGCAACAAAGCTGGGGAGGGGTCTGGGGTCACAGCCCTGTGAGGAGAGGCTGAGGGAGCTGGGGTTGCTTAGCCTGGAGAAGAGGAGGCTCAGGTTAGACCTCCTTGCTCTCTACAACTCCCTGAAGGGAGGTTGTAGACAGGTGGGGGTGGGACTCTTCTCCCAGGCAAGCAGCACCAGAACAAGAGGACACAGTCTCAAGCTGTGCCAGGGGAGTTTTAGGCTGGAGGTGAGGAAGAAGTTCTTCACAGGAAGAGAGATTGGCCATTGGAATGTGCTGCCCAGGGAGGTGGTGGAGTCACCATCCCTGGAGGTGTTTAGGAGGAGACTGGATGGGGAGCTTGGTGCCATGGTTTACTTGATCAGATGGTGCTGGGTGACAGGTTGGACTCCATGATCTCAAAGGTCTCTTTCAGACTGGTTAATTCTATTCCAATTCTGTGCTGTCCTATCCTATCCTATCCTATCCTATCCTATCCTATCCTATCCTATCCTATCCTATCCTATCCTATCCTATCCTATCCTCCCTGCCCCCCGCTGCCCCTGCCTGGAGGGATAATCTCTGTGGGATTGCAGGGCAGGCTTGGAGTCAGGGCTCTGTGGATGGTGGAATGAGGTCAGGTTGGAAGGGAGCTCAGAGGTCCAACTCCAACCCCCTGCCATGGGCAGGGACACCTCCCACCAGCCTAGCTTGCTCAAGGCCTCATCCAGCCTGGCCCTGAACACCTCCAGGGAGAGGCCATCCCTGAGCTACCTGCATGGCAAGGACCAACGAATGGTGGATGATGAGTGGGGTCCTGCTGCCAGTGCTGCCCTGTGTCCTGCTGCCTGCAGCTCTGGGGTGGTGCAGGTGGCCTGAACCACACAGCATGAGCAACCTGATGGGCACAGCATGGGCATGGCAGGATGCTGCAGAGATGGCATCACTAGATCTGGGCAGCCTGCTTGGAATGGCATGGGCATGGCATGGCACAGCTGTGTATGCAGGGCACTTCTGGGCTGGGCCAGCCTGTTTGGCACAGCATGGCACAGCCTGGCATGGCACAGTGCCTCAGAGATGGAAGTACTGAGCCTGGGCAGGCACCACAGCATGATGCTGGATGGATGGGGGCACAGCACAGCATGGCACAGCCCTGGCATGCAGGCTGGCACAGTGCACAGCTTCTTCTGTGCTTCTGGAGGAGCTGCACCCAGGAGCCAAGGCTTGCCTGCAGGCAGGGTGGCACTGCCAGCTGGTTGCAGTGTGCCCTCTCCAGGCCTCCCCGGAGGTGTTCCAGGCCAGGCTGGAAAGGGTCTTGAGCAACCTGAGCAACACATGAGTGTTTCCACTGCCACAGTGCCAAGGTGAGGACAGGGGCAGCTTGGGAGCATCACTGGTGGGCAAAGTGGGTGAGGTTGGCACCAGGAGGTGGTGGCACACAGCCAGGCTGCTGGCACAGGGATGTATCACAGAATCACCCAGGTTGGAAGAGACCTCAAAGATCATCGAGTCCAAGCTGTCACCACAGACCTCATGACTAGACCATGGCACCAAGTGCCACATCCAATCCCCTCTTGAACACCTCCAGGGATGGGGACTCCACCACCTCCCTGGGCAGCACATTCCAATGGCCAACAACTCTCTCAGGGAAGAACTTCCTCCTCACCTCGAGTCTAAACTTCCCCTGGCACAGCTTGAGATTGTGTCCTCTTGTTCTGGTGCTGCTTGCCTGGGAGAAGAGACCAACTCCCACCTGGCTACAACCTCCCTTCAGGTAGTTGTAGACAGCAAGAAGGTCTAACCTGAGCCTCCTCTTCTCCAGGCTAAGCAACCCCAGCTCCCTCAGCCTCTCCTCACAGGGCTGTGCTCCAGACCCCTCCCCAGCTTTGTTGCCCTTCTCTGGACACCTTCCAGCAGCTCAACATCTTTCCTAAACTGAGGAGCCCAGAACTGGACACAGGACTCAAGGTGTGGCCTAAGCAGTGCTGAGCACAGGGCAGAATGACCTCCCTGCTCCTGCTGGCCACACTGTTCCTGATGCAGGCCAGGATGCCCTTGGCCTTCTTGGCCACCCGGGCACACTGCTGGCTCATGTTTAGGCAGCTGTCTATCAGCACCCCCAGGTCCCTCTCTGCCTGGCTGCTCTCCAGCCACTCTGACCCCAGCCTGTAGCTCTGCATGGGGTTGCTGTGGCCAATGTGTAGAACCTGGCACATGGACTCTGCCCATCTGCCCAGCCTGTCAAGGTCCCTCTGCAGAGCCTCTCTACCCTCCAGCAGATCAATTCCTGCCCCCAGCTTGGTGTCATCAGCAAATATACTGATGATGGGCTCAATGCCCTCATCCAGATCATCAATAAAGATGTTAAAGAGCACAGGGCCCAGCACTGATCCCTGGGGCACACCACTGGTGCCTGGCTGCCAGCTGGATGTGGCACCATTCACCACCACTCTCTGGGCTCAGCCTCCAGCCAGTTCCTAACCCAGCTCAGAGTGCTGCTGTCCAGGCCAGGGGCTGACAGCTTGGCCAGCAGTTTGCTGTGGGGGATGGTGTCAAAGGCCTTGCTGAAGTCCAGGCAGACTACATCCACAGCCTGCCCCACATCCACCAGGCAGTCACCTGGGCATAGAAGGAGATCAGGTTGGAGAGGCAGGACCTGCCCTTCCTAAATCCATGCTGGCTGGATGAGGGCACTGGGAGAGAGCTCAGGGTGCTGAGAGGCCAGCAGCAGCCTCCTGTGCCCAGCCAGGCCAACACCAGCAGGGCTTGCACCGCTGGCCAGCAGGGCTCTGAGGATGGCAGCACAAAGCTTCTCCCCTCTCTGCCCACCGTCCCCCAGCCCCCTGCCCTGTGCTGGGGCCCCTGCTGGGCCCGGGGGAGGGGCAGGGGGCTTCTGTCCCGCTTGTCCCGCAGGTGCCCTGCCTGCTGGCACGCTGAGATGCCATTAGCATAACTGAAGGCTTTCAACTGAGCAGCCCTGGCCCTGGAGATGCAGAGCAGCCTTGC
The DNA here is from genome assembly GCF_026170545.1 of Melanerpes formicivorus. Taxonomy (NCBI): domain Eukaryota; kingdom Metazoa; phylum Chordata; class Aves; order Piciformes; family Picidae; genus Melanerpes; species Melanerpes formicivorus. Next base: position 96,681 of record NW_027142540.1, read on the forward strand.
TCGGGGTGCTCAGCTGCAGCAGCTGCAGCCTGGGGGCTTCCTCCCCACGCTGCACCTCCCCCCCCCCGCGCCGTGCCCCTGGGCACCCCGCCTCTCACATAGGCACCCACGGGCACCCACGGGCACCCACAGGAGCCCGGCAGGGGTGGGGGCTGGAAGGGTCCTCTGCAGCTCATCCAGCCCAAGCCCCCTGCTCCAGCAGGGCACCCACAGCAGCTTGCCCAGCAGCACAGTGCCCAGGGGGGGTTGGAAGCTCTCCACACAAGGAGACTCCACAACCTCTCTGGGCAGCCTGCTCCAGGCCTCCAGCACCCTCACACCAAACAACTTTCTCCTCCTCTTCACATGGAACCTCCTGGCTGCCAGTCTGTGCCCATGGCCCCTTGTGCTGTCCCTGGACACTGCTGAGCAAAGCCTGCTGCCATCCTCCCGCCCCCCAGCCTTTGACTATTGATCAGCACTGATCTGCTCCCCTCTGGGGCTGCTCTTCTCCAGGCTGCAAAGCCCCCAGATCCCTCAGGCTCTCCTCACCAGAGCTGCTCCAGGCCCCTCAGCACCTCTGGAGCCCTTTGGTGCCCCCTCTCCAGCAGGTCTCTGTCTCTCTTGAACTGGGGAGCCCAGAACTGGAGCCAGCTGGGCAGCTGTGGCCTCCCCAGGGCAGAGCAGAGGGGCAGGAGAACCTCCCTTGACCTCCCCACACTCTTAGTGCACCCCAGGGGACCTTCTTGGCCCCCAGGGCAGGCACATTGCTGGCTCGTGGCCATCCTGGCACAGGCCATGTAGAAGGATGCCCACAGGGACCTGCCCAGTGCAGCACTGGGGGCACTGGCAGCAGAGTTAGGAGGTTGGTTGGAGCCTCCCCAGCTCCAGCTCTGCTTCCTTGGCAAGGCTCAGGAGAGTCTCCCTCTGCAGCCCCTCCAGCACTGCCTACCCTGGCACCAGCAAGCCAGATGCCACTCCAGGACTGGGCTGGGGATGTCCCCACACCCCCCAGCTGTCACCCCAGGCCCAGTCTGTGCCTCTCCACCTCTGCGTGGTGGTCCTGCAGCTGAGCATCCTTCAGCTGCTCCTTGCATTGGCTCCAGGGCTGGGGAGGAGCAGCTGAGGGGCCTGGGGGTATTGAGCCTGGAGGAGAGGAGGCTGAGGGAGACCTCATTGCTCTCTACAGCTCCCTGAGAGGAGGCTGGAGCCAGGTGGGGGTTGGGGTCTGCTTCCTGGTCTCAGCTGCTAGAAGGAGAGGAAATGGCCTGGAATTGTGCCGGGGAGAGTTGGGTTGGAGATAAGGAACAATTTCTTTGCTGCCAGAGTGGTCAGGGACTGTCCCAGGATGCCCAGGGAGGTGGTGGAGTGCCCATGGCTGGAGGTGCTCAAGGAGCCTGTGGCCATGGAGGGGCTGATGTCAGACTGGACGTCCTCAGAGGCCCTTCCCACCCCAAACCAGGGCTCTCTGTCCCTGCCGGGTGGGTTGGACAAGATGACCTCTGAGGGTCCCTTTCAAGCTGATGCAGTCACCAAGGGCTTTCTCCTCCCACACAGGACACATCTGGCCAGCAGCTGGCTGGCAGGGTGGGGGGCAGTGGGGAGCCCATCCCGGGTGGGTGCTGCGGGCTGGGCAGGCTTCCTGCGTGGCTGTGGGGAGAGGGGAAGCAGCTCCAGCACAGCTCTGCAAACGCCGCTGAGAAAATCCTTCCTCAAGACAGCGGCGCCCGGGGCTGAGCCTCCCTGCGGCGGCTCCGGGACTGAGCCTCCCTGCGGCGGCTCCGGGGCTGAGCCTCCCTGCACCGGCGGCGGCTCCCGGGGCTGAGCCTCCCTGCGCCGGCTCCCGGGGCTGAGCCTCCCTGCGGCGGCTCCGGGGCTGAGCCTCTCTGCACCGGCGGCGGCTCCCGGGGCTGAGCCTCCCTGCGGCGGGTACCGGGGCTGAGCCTCCTTGTGGCGGCTCCGGGGCTGAGCCTCCCTGCGGCGGGTCCCGGGGCTGAGCCTCCCTGTGGCGGCTCCCGGGGCTGAGCCTCCCTGCGGCGGGTCCAGGGCTGAGCCTCCCTGCGCCGGCTCCGGGGCTGAGCCTCCCTGCGGCGGCTCCGGGGCTGAGCCTCCCTGCGCCGGCTCCGGGGCTGAGCCTCCCTGCGGCTCCCGGGGCTGAGCCTCCCTGCGCCGGCTCCGGGGCTGAGCCTCCCTGCGGCGGGTCCGGGGCTGAGCCTCCCTGCGGCGGGTCCCGGGGCAGAGCCTCCCTGCAGCGGGTCCCGGGGCTGAGCCTCCCTGCAGCGGCTCCGGGGCTGAGCCTCCCTGCAGCGGGTCCCGGGGCTGAGCCTCCCTGTGCCAGCTCCGGGGCTGAGCCTCCCTGTGGCGGCTCCGGGGCTGAGCCTCCCTGCGGCTCCCGGGGCTGACCCTCCCTGAGGCGGCTCCGGGGCTGAGCCTCCCTGTGGCGGCTCCCGGGGCTGAGCCTCCCTGCGGCGGGTCCCGGGGCTGAGCCTCCCTGTGGCGGCTCCGGGGCTGAGCCTCCCTGCGGCAGGTCCCGGGGCTGAGCCTCCCTGCGCCAGCGGCGGCTCCCGGGGCTGAGCCTCCCTGCGGCGGCTCCGGGGCTGAGCCTCCCTGCGCCGGCTCCGGGGCTGAGCCTCCCTGTGCCGGCTCCCGGGGCTGAGCCTCCCTGAGGCGGCTCCCGGGGCTGAGCCTCCCTGCGGCGGCTCCGGGGCTGAGCCTCCCTGTGCCGGCTCCCGGGGCTGAGCCTCCCTGCGGCTCCCGGGGCTGAGCCTCCCTGCGCCGGCTCCGGGGCTGAGCCTCCCTGTGGCGGCTCCGGGGCTGAGCCTCCCTGCGCTGGCTCCCGGGGCTGAGCCTCCCTGCGCTGGCTCCCGGGGCTGAGCCTCCCTGCGGCTCCCGGGGCTGACCCTCCCTGAGGCGGCTCCGGGGCTGAGCCTCCCTGTGGCGGCTCCCGGGGCTGAGCCTCCCTGCGGCGGGTCCCGGGGCTGAGCCTCCCTGTGGCGGCTCCGGGGCTGAGCCTCCCTGCGGCAGGTCCCGGGGCTGAGCCTCCCTGCGCCAGCGGCGGCTCCCGGGGCTGAGCCTCCCTGCGGCGGCTCCGGGGCTGAGCCTCCCTGCGCCGGCTCCGGGGCTGAGCCTCCCTGTGCCGGCTCCCGGGGCTGAGCCTCCCTGAGGCGGCTCCCGGGGCTGAGCCTCCCTGCGGCGGCTCCGGGGCTGAGCCTCCCTGTGCCGGCTCCCGGGGCTGAGCCTCCCTGAGGCGGCTCCCGGGGCTGAGCCTCCCTGCGCCGGCTCCGGGGCTGAGCCTCCCTGTGGCGGCTCCGGGGCTGAGCCTCCCTGCGCTGGCTCCCGGGGCTGAGCCTCCCTGCGCTGGCTCCCGGGGCTGAGCCTCCCTGCGGCTCCCGGGGCTGAGCCTCCCTGCGCTGGCTCCCGGGGCTGAGCCTCCCTGCGGCTCCCGGGGCTGAGCCTCCCTGCAGCGGCTCCGGGGCTGAGCCTCCCTGCGCTGGCTCCCGGGGCTGAGCCTCCCTGCGCTGGCTCCCGGGGCTGAGCCTCCCTGCGCTGGCTCCCGGGGCTGAGCCTCCCTGCGCTGGCTCCCGGGGCTGAGCCTCCCTGCGGCTCCCGGGGCTGAGCCTCCCTGCGGCTCCCGGGGCTGAGCCTCCCTGCAGCGGCTCCGGGGCTGAGCCTCCCTGCGCTGGCTCCCGGGGCTGAGCCTCCCTGCCGCGCCCGGGGCTGAGCCTCCCTGCGGCGGCTCCGGGGCTGAGCCTCCCTGCACCAGCGGCGGCTCCCGGGGCTGAGCCTCCCTGCGGCGGCTCCGGGGCTGAGCCTCCCTGCCGCGCCCGGGGCTGAGCCTCCCTGCGGCGGCTCCGGGGCTGAGCCTCCCTGCACCGGCGGCGGCTCCCGGGGCTGAGCCTCCCTGCGGCGGGTCCCGGGGCTGAGCCTCCCTGCGGCGGCTCCGGGGCTGAGCCTCCCTGCGGCGGCTCCGGGGCTGAGCCTCCCTGCGCTGGCTCCCGGGGCTGAGCCTCCCTGCGGCTCCCGGGGCTGAGCCTCCCTGCACCAGCGGCGGCTCCCGGGGCTGAGCCTCCCTGCGCCGGCTCCCAGGGCTGAGCCTCCCTGCGGCTCCCGGGACTGAGCCTCCCTGCGCTGGCTCCCGGGGCTGAGCCTCCCTGCGCTGGCTCCCGGGGCTGAGCCTCCCTGCGCCGGCTCCGGGGCTGAGCCTCCCTGCGGCTCCCGGGGCTGAGCCTCCCTGCCGGGCCGGGAAGCCGGGAATTCGCATCCCCATCTGCCAAGAGGAGCCACACGGCAGCTGCCGGGGGATGGGGGGAGGCAGGGAGAGGGTGGGGGGCTCCCTGCTTCCCAGGGAGTGGGACTGGGGAGAAGGTAGGGGCTTGGTGCTCCCCAGGGGGTGATGGCAGGGAGAAGGTGAAGGGCTTGGTGTTCCCCAGGGAATGATGCTGGGAAGAGGGTGGGGGGCTCCCTGCTCCCCAGGGAGTGAGACTGAGGAGAGGGTGAGGGGCTTGGTGCTCCCCAAGGGATGGTGTCTGGGAGAGGAGGGGGCTTGGTGCTCCCTAGGGATGAGGTCAGGATGAGGGTGGGGGGCTTGGTGCTCCCCAGGGATGAGGTTAGGATGAGGGTGGGGCTGTCCCCAGGGATGAGGTTAGGATGAGGGGGGGGGGGCTTGGCTGTCCCCAGGGATGAGGTTAGGATGAGGGTGGGGGGCTTGGCTGTCCCCAGGGATGAGGTTAGGATGAGGGTGGGGGGCTTGGCTGTCCCCAGGGATGAGGTTAGGATGAGGGGGGGGGGGCTTGGCTGTCCCCAGGGATGAGGTCAGGATGAGGGTGGGGGGGCTTGGCTGTCCCCAGGGCACGTTGCTGAGCAGAGGAGGGGCACTCCCTGCTCCCCAGCCTGCCATAGGCAGCTTGCAGCAGTGCCGAGGGGCCGAGGGGCCGGATCCTGCCCCCACGGTGCCCCATCTGGAGGGGAGCAGGGCTGCTGAGCAGCGGGCAGGGGCTGCTGGTTGATCTGATAGGGTTTAATCAGCCCTGTAATTAGATTAATTAGTTGGTTTGCCAGCAGCCAGTGTCTCGCCCCTAGATTTGTTTGTGTGTGTTTTACACCTCAGCAAGGAAAGGGAAGGAGGGGGGGGAGGGCAAGCCCCTCCCTGCCTCTCTGCTCTGCCCCCCCAAGAGGGACTGGGCTGGGGACCTGTGTCTGGGGCTCCTGCCAGCTCCTGGCATGGCAGAGAGGAATGGGCAAGATGGGCACAGGCAGGGCTGCAGCCCTGGGGGATGGCAGTGCCCCTCGCTCCCAGAAGGAGCTGGAGCAGGGCCAGAGAAGGGCAACAGAGCTGGGGAAGGGTCTGGGGAACAGGGCTGGGGAGGAGCAGCTGAGGGAGCTGGGGGTGGTCAGCCTGGAGGAGGCTGAGGGAGACCTCATTGCTCTCTGCAGCTCCCTAAGAGGAGGCTGCAGTGAGCTGGGGGTTGGGCTCTGCTCCCTGGCATCAGGGGATGGGGCAAGAGGAAATGGCCTCAAGTTGTCCCCAGGGGAGGCTTCGGTAGGACCTGAGGAACGACTTACCCCCCTTGATGGTTCTCAAGGCCTGGCCCAGGCTGCCCAGGGAGGTGGTGGAGTCCCCATGGCTGGAGGTGCTCAAGGAACCTGTGGCCATGGCACTTGGGGCCATGGTTTAGTGGCCATGGGGGGGTTGGGTTGATGGTTGGGTTGGGGGATCTTGGAGGTCTCTTCCAACCCAAACCATTCCATGATTCTGTAATCCAACACAGGGGGAGGGAACCCCTGGGAGGGCAGCCAGGAGGGATGGAGGTACCTGGGACGGCTGGAGGCGCCCTGTGCCCCTGGCTGGAAACGGCCACAGCCCACTCCCTGCCGCCTTGAGGGGTGCCTCACAAAGGCCACTTGCAGAAGCAGGCTGCATTTAGCTGTGCTGAGTGGCCACACAGCTCTGCCCTGAACCTGCTGCACCCTTCCCTCCCACCCCACCTCGGGCCCAGGAGCTGCAGCCAGCCCCACCCCGGCCACCTCCCTGCAGCCCCAAGCAGCAACCCCAGCAGAGCAGCAAACGGCCCCCAGAGCTCCTTCCTTCAGGGGCAGCAGATGGGCTGCAGCAAACCAGAGGAGCCTCTGGCACACTGGGTGTCAGAGAAGGCTTCAGATAGCCTTTGCTGAGCCCTCCAGGCTCTGCTGCCAGCTCCCCATCGGCAGCTGCTGCTGCTGGATGTGGATGGACACAGCCCTGCAGATGCCTTCAGCTGTGGGCTCTGCACAGCTCTGAGCTGCTGCCTGTCCTGTCTGACCCCTGCCAGGCCTGTCCCACTGGCAGGACAGTGTGCAAGGGAGGCAGGATGAATCCTGACCCTCCTCATCCTCCTTCTCGCTGCTCTCCCCGTGGCTGTGGCAGGGTAGAGGTGGGGGGAAACATTGCAGCTCCTGAGCATGGCTGTAGGTGCTGGAAAGGGTCCAGAGAAGGGCAACAAAGGTGGGGAAGGGTCTGGAGAAGAGGGCTGGAGAGAAGCAGCTGAGGGAGCTGGGGGTGTTCAGTGTGGGGAAGAGGAGGCTGAGGGAGACCTCCTTGCTCTCTGCAGCTCCCTGAGAGGAGGCTGGAGCCAGGTGGGAAGGAACAAGCAATAGGAGAAGAGGAAACAGCCTCAGGTTGCCCCAGGGGTGGTTTCTGTTGGCTATGAGGAACAATTTCTTCCCCTTGAGGGTTGCCAAGGCCTGGCCCAGGCTGCCCAGGGTGGTGGTGGAGTCTCCATCCCTGGGGGGGTTTCAGAGCCCTGGAGCTGTGGTGCTGAGGGCCAGGGGGTGGTGGTGCCCTGGCAGTGCTGGGGGAAGGCTTGGGCTGGGTGATCTGAAAGCTCTCTTCCAATCAAAACTTCCCTTCCCCTTCCCCTTCCCCTTCCCCTTCCCCTTCCCCTTCCCCTTCCCCTTCCCCTTCCTCTTCCCCTTCCCAGCTGTGGAACAGCTGCTTGGCCTCCTTAACCCTGCCACCAGCTCAGAACCACCTGGATCCTTCCCTCAGCCAGCAGCCAATGTGGCATCACCCTTTGCTGGGCTGGCACCTGCCCCATCAGAGCCCTTCCTGCCCACCTCACAACGGGACTGGGCTGAATCATTGCCGTTCAACATAATGAAGGAAGGCAGGAAGGGGGAAGGAAGGCAAGGAAAGGGAAGGCAGGAGGTAGGAAAGCAGGAGGAAGGCAGGCAGGAATGAGAAAGGAAAGCAGGAGGGCTGCAGGAGAAAGGAAGGCAGGAGGAAGGCAGGCAGGAATGAGAAAGGAAAGCAGGAGGGCTGCAGGAGGAAGGCAGGCAGGAGGAAGGCAGGCAGATGGAATGAAAGGAGGACGAAGGAAGGCAGAAATGAGGAAGGTAGGAAGGAGGAAGGAAAGCAGGAGGCAGGAGGAAGGCAGGCAGGAGGAAGGCAGGCAGGAGAGCCAGGGAGCAAGCAGCAAGGTTTTGCCGGCTGAGGCAGCGCGGGGAGCTCTTTGCTGGGCAGCTCCTTTGATCAGAGATCTGAAGGTAGTCCTCACATCCCCTCCGTGCCGGCCGCGGGGCTGCTCCTCACCCTCCGCACGTCGCTGCCATGGATTTCCCCTCGGCCAGCCCGCGGGAGGACATCGATCCTCCCTGCAGCGCCACTTCCCTGCCCAGTATCGCATCCCATCGATTCCCAGCCCCCTATTCTCCTCTCCTCTCCTCTCCTTTCCTATTCCCTTCCCTTTCCCCTTCCCTTTCCCCTTCCCTTCCCCCTTCCCTTTCCCCTTCCCTTCCCTTTCCCCTTCCCTTCCCCCTTCCCTTCCCTTCCCCTTCCCTTCCCTTTCCCACCTTCCCTTCCCTTTCCCCTTCCCTTCCCTCTTCCCTTCTCTTCCCTTCCCTCTTCCCTTCCCTTTCCCCTTCCCATTCCCCTTCCCTTCCCTTTCTCCTTCCCTTTCCCCTTTCCCCTCTTTCCCTTCCCTTTCCCCTTTCCCCCTTTCCCTTCCCCTTTCCTTCCCTTCAATCATTAACCAGGGGAGAACTCTCCGTGTTTTACTTCATTTCTCTTTCCCCCCCTCATGTCTGTGGCTGGAGGGGGAAGGAGAGGAAAGTTCTATTGCCATAGAAACCGTTCCCCTACCATTCCCAGCCTGGGAGCAGTC